>NC_092772.1:53984415-54064561 GCF_047496795.1 Chiloscyllium punctatum | reverse complement strand
AACGGCCCCTCATTCTGCTCTCATGCTAACAAGTGAAAACAACATATTTCCAGCTACACTGACAATCCTTTTCATAATCTTGAAGTCCCCTATCAGGTTAGCTCCTAGCGTCAGCCTCCCCTTTTCCTACAGGTAAGAGGCCCGGTAGGTAAGTACATCCTCTTGGTTCTTACAACTTCAGAATTCTGCATAATGTGAATTCCAGACAGCGCTTCCAGGCAGGATCTAACCAAAGCTGGTCAAGTTTAACTCCTCTGTGTTTAGTTTCGAGACTATCGCTACAGAAATTAATCAAAGCGCTTCTTTGAATCAAAAACCAACGCGGAGGCTTTGAGACAGTTGCAGTGTTAGTTGCAGAGGGGGTAAATTCAGAACAGAAATGCGGAGACATTTCTTCAGCCAGAGAGTGGTGGGCCTGTGGAATTCATTGCCGCAGAGTGCAGTGGAGGCCGGGACGCTAAATGTCTTCAAGGCAGAGATTGATAAATTCTTGATGTCGCAAGGAATTAAGGGCTACGGGGAGAATGCGGGTAAGTGGAGTTGAAATGCCCATCAGCCATGATTGAATGGCGGGGTGGACTCGATGGACCGAATGGCCTTACTTCCACTCCTATGTCTTATGGTCTTACTTGTTGGTAAAGTCACTCACAAGATTAGGATGCATTTGTCACACTGACAGGTTTGCCACTGACAACTTTTCTTATGGCCTTTCAGAGGCATGGTGATTCCATGGTTACGACAGCGGGCACAAGTGGGGGAGCGCGTAGATACCATCCGGTATGCCACACCCGATGGTAGGGGGGAAGCGAAGTTACCCACAACCCTCAAGTCGTCACCACTGGCCGCAGATTCTGAGTAGGTGACGTTCACTAGGTTACTGCCTTCCATTTGCCTTCCCACCACCTGCAAGACAAGAGAGGTATCTGACACTTAACAGGGCTGTGTGCTGAACATATTCATTCTCAACAACAATCAGGAAAGTAGAAACAGTGGGAGGCCATTCAGGCCCTCCAGCCTGTTCCGCCATTCAATGAGATCATGGCTGACCTATAACTTAACCCCATATACCTACCTTTGCCCCATAACCCTTAATACGTTTGCTTAACAAAAGATTATCAATCTCAGTCTTAAAATTAACAACCTGTCCATGCTACCAGATATCCTAAGCTGATCTAGTCCCATTTGCCAGCATTTGGCTCATATCTCCTGAAACCCTTCCTATGCATGCATCTATGCCTTTAACTGTTGTAATTGTACCAACTTCCACCACTTCCTCTGGCAGCTCATCCCATACATGCACCACCTTCGGCTTGAAAAAGCTATCCCTTAGGTCTCTTTTATATCGTTTCCTTCTCACCTTAAACCTATGTCCTCTTGTTCTGGGCTCTTACCTTGGGAAAAAGACCTAGGGTATTCACCCTATCCATGCCCCTCAAACCAGTTGATGATCGAAGTATTTGAGGCCCATGTGTGTTCAGTACATAATTTCTACTTATTGTGTGGAAAATGGCAGTCCCTGTGTCTATTAAAAAAAAAAGAGTAAACAGGGGTGGCACGGTGGTTAGCACTGCTGCCTCACATCATCAAGGACCTAGGTTCGATTCCAGAATCAGGTGACTGTGTGGAATTTGCACATTCTCCCCATGTCTGTGTGGGTTGCCTCTGGGTGCTCCAGTTTCCTTCCACAATCCAAACATGTGTAGGCCAGGTGAAGTGGCTATGCTAAACTGCCTATAGTGTTTGATGTATTAGTCAGGGGCAAATATGGGGAATGGGTCTGGTTGGGTTACTCTTCGGGAGGCTGGCGTGGACTTGTTGGGCCGAAGGGCCTGTTTCCACACTGTCGGTAATCTAACCTAAAAAGTAGCCAATGCCTATGTCATTACCCTGTATCATTATAGGGAATGGCAATGCTTCTGCAGACTGTTATGGATATCAGCTTTGTGCAATTTTTTCTATGATTGCCAAGTTCAGAAAAGGGGTGCACTTCTTGTCCACTTATCAAATTGTAAATTCCAATGTCCAGAGGTACAATGGTAAAGGCTTATGTAAACATGTCACGTTGTAATTACACTTCCCACCATGTGATGGTGCTACAGTGCCTCAGTGTGGCAGCCTATAATGCTGAAAGTTCACTGCTCTAGGAAATTATGTCCCTCAAACTATTATTTATCAGTAAACAAAGAAATAAATTAAAGTACTTCTAGAAGGACAGAGTATCTGACCTTAAGTTATGCATTGATGGAATTCAGTCACCTGTCTAGCCCTATATTATGATACACCACAACAAACATATATACATTAAAAAAATTTAAACTGTACATCACCTTGTCTTTTCTGGTTCTTCAAAGAAGAAAGCAAAATTTACCTCTGAAGAGAAATACAAAACCTATGAAATTATTAACTAGTTTGAAAGTCACCACGATCACTTTTAATGAAACAAACAATCGGTTTTCAGGGGAACCAAAACATTTGCTTAAAGCAGCTATTTTCAAGTAACAATGAAACGTATTTAAGCCTATCACATCAGTACACAAACACTACTTAAAATCAACCACTCCAACACTCTACCCCAGCAACAATCATTTCGCCATCTCCTTTTAGATGGTCCAAACCTGTTGCAATTTTGAGAATGTTTGTGTCTCTAACAATCTATTGTTTTTGTTTTGTTGAATTAACGAGAGCAGAGAGTTAGGAACTCATATCTGGCACCAAATTTGGAACATAGCAGGTTCTTCCCCCCAAAAAATAAAATCCATAATTGCCTGAAAGAGCTTTAAAGAAAACATATACAAATCCAAAGCAGGTTTTTCACAGGGCAAGTGATTCACCTGAGACATCCCTTGAGAGAGTTTGTCAATAAGAGGAGAGCCCTTGCCTGCCCAACTGTATTTTGGTGACAATTTGTTTTTAAAAAAAGGAAGTTTCTTTTGAAGTCTTTTAAGGTTCATGGGGTGGGGAAAAAGGTGACTGCTGGCTAAGTTTACCAAATTGAGGGTGGGTTCTCCTCAGGGTTAGCCGGGATAGTGGATATTTGGGAAGATAGGGAAAGGTTTTTGTTGCCCTGCCCTGAAATTGACACAACAATTAAAGGGGGGCTGTTGCAAACGCACAACGGAAAAGCGCGCCAAAAAAAAATGAAACCCAACGGCGCTCGAGCACCTGCCCGGGGCGGCGCACCCCACTGCGCAGGCGCCGCGGTGCGCCCTCCTCCCACCATTCAAACTCAGGGCGAGCCATGAACCACGCCCCCGTCGGCACAGCCCACGCCCGTTCCGCGTTTGCCACGCCCCGCTTTCTTAAATGCCGCGCCTCCTCCTACACGACCACGCCCCTTGCCCGTCGCACGCCGCGCCCCCACGGACCTTACCACGCCCACTTCCTCGTTGACCGCGCCTCCATGTCTCAACCGCGCCCTCTCCCGGCTTGACCACGCCCTCCACCCACCCCCACCCCCTCAGTCGCTTTCCTAGCTGGCCCCGCCCCAACGAGCGCGCGTACAACAGCCCAGGCCACGCCCCTATCCATGCGCCCGCATTCCTCTTAACCCCGCCCCTTTCCACGTGCCGCGCCCCTTTCCACCACAAACGCGCATGCGCTCCCCATTGAACGCGGCTTAGCCACGCCCATGCCTCAACCACACCCACTTACGTCATGACCACGCCCCTCATTCATCTGCACTCTCCCTTCCGGGTTTGATGTGGAGGTGCTGGTGATGGACTGGGGTGGACAAAGTTAAAACTCTCTCAACACTAGGTCAGAGTTCAAAAGGTTTATTTGGAAGCACTAGCTTTCGGTGCACTGCCCCTTTGTCAATTAGCACCATAAGACACAGAATTTACAGCAAAAGATCATAGTGTCACGTAACCCAAACAATATGTTGAACAAACCTACATTGTAAGACCATAGACCATCAGAAATAGGAGTGCAAGTAAAGCCATTCGGCCCATCGAGTCCACTCCATTCGATTCACGTCTGATGGGCATTTCAACGCCACTCACCCACACTCTTCCCAAACATGGGCGGCAGGGTGGCACTGCTGCCTCACGGTGTCAGAGACCCGGGTTCAATTCCCCACCCTCGGGTGACTGCCTGTGTGGAGCTTGCACGTTTTCCCAGTGTCTGCGTGGGTTTCCTCCCAGTGCTCCGATTTCCTCCCGATGTGCAGGTTAGGTGAATTGGCCACGCTAAGTTGCCCGTAGTGTCGGGTGTAGGGGAATGGGTCTGGGTGGGTTGCTCTTCGGAGGGTCGGTGTGGACTTGTTGGTGCACTTGTTGGGAATCTAATCTAATCTAATCATAATGTTTGAATCAATTGTGCAAAAGGGAAATTGTTTCCACACTGTAAGTAACCTAATCCCTTAATTCCTTGTGAGATTAAGCATTTATCAATCTTGGCCTTGAAGACATTTAATGTGCTGGCCTCCATTGCGCTCCATGGCAGTGAATTCCACAGGCCCACCACTCTCTGGCTGAAGAAATGTCTCCTTATTTCCATTCTAAATTGACCCCCTCTAATTCTAAAGCTGTGCCCACAGTCCTGGTAGCCCCCGCCTGACAGAAACAATTTCCCACTCTTTCTAAGGTGGTTTGTTGTTTCCTCTTTTAGAATGGGTTGCAGGTTCTGGTTCATGAATATGTATTTCCCAGAATTTTTAAGTCGCATTCTGGAAACAACTTCAGGATTTATAAAAACAGGTGACACCTCAGCTCAGACCATTGTGAGGTTGGATTCAGCCCATTGAATCCACACTGCCCCTCCAAAGAGCAAAACTAGGTGGGATTGTGAGTCATGAGGAAGATGCTTCCAGTCAATGATAAATTCAGTTCCTCATATGACAAGTTCTTCATCCCCGGGAACGTTCTTGTAAAGCTCCTCTGGACCCCCCTCCAAGGTCAGCGCATTCTTCCTTAGAAACGGGGCCCAATACTGCGCACAGTATTCCAAACACTATCTGGATTAGTGGTGCTGGAAGAGCACAGCAGTTCAGGCAGCATCCAAGGAGCTTCGAAATCGACGTTTCGGGCAAAAGCCCTTAATCAGGAATAAAGGCAGTGAGCCTGAAGCGTGGAGAGATAAGCTAGAGGAGGGTGGGGGTGGGGAGAATGTAGCATAGAGTACAATGGGTGAGTGGGGGAGGGGATGAAGGTCAGGGAGGAGAGGGTGGAGTGGATAGGTGGAAAAGAGGATAGGCAGGTAGGACAAGTCCGGACAAGTCATGGGGACAGTACCTCCAAACACTATCTGACCAGTGCCTTATACAACCTCAGCATTGCATCCCTATTCAGGTGTTTCAGCTCTCTGAAAATGAATGCCAATGTTGCATTTGCCTTCGTAACTGCCACCTGAAGCTACATGTTATAGAGTCATAGAGATGTACAGCAAGGAAACAGACCCTTCGATCCAACCTGTCCGTGCCGACCAGATATCCCAACCTAATCTAGTCCCATTTGCCAGCACCCGGCCCATATCCCTCCAAACCCTTCCTATTCACACACCCATCCAGATGACTTTTAAATGTTGTAATTATACCAGCCTCCACCACATCCTCTGGCAGCTCATTCCATACACACACCATCCTCTGTGCAAAAATGTTGCCCCTTAGGGCCCTTTTAAATCTTTCCCCTCTCATCCAAAACCTATGGCTTGTGGTTCTGGACTTGCCCCACCCCAGGGAAAAGACCTGACAGAACAGGGGCTTTCACAGCCTGATGTTGTTGACCTCCCTGTTGAGTCCTGAAGGTGCTAACATGTCAAAATCAGCAACACAAGTCAAAACGAAAAACCTGCATTCGCTGGAATCGGAGGTGGTGCTCGGATTAGTGGTGCTGGAAGAGCACAGCAGGTCAGGCAGCATCCAAGGGGCAGTAAAATCGACGTTTCGGGCAAAAGCCCTTCATCAGGAATCGAGGCAGTGAGCCTGAAGCATGGAGAGATAAGCTAGAGGAGGGTGGGGGTGGGGAGAAAGTAGCATAGAGTACAATAGGTGAGTGGGGGAGGGGATGAAGGTGATAGGTCAGGGAGGAGAGGGTGGAGTGGATAGGTGGAAAAGGAGATAGGCAGGTCGGACAAGTCCGGACAAGTCATGGGGACAGTTACTGAGCTGGAAGTTTGGAACTGGGGTGAGGTGGGGGAAGGGGAAATGAGGAAACTGTTAAAGTCCACATTATCACCTTCATCCCCTCTCCCACTCACCCATTGTACCCTATGCTACTCTCTCCCCGCCCCCACCCTCCTCTAGCTTATCTCTCCATGCTTCAGCCTCTCTGCCTTTATTCCTGATGAAGGGCTTTTGCCTGAAACGTCGATTTTACTGCTCCTCGGATGCTGCCTGAACTGCTGTGTTCTTCCAGCACCACTAATCCAGAATCTGGTTTCCAGCATCTGCAGTCATTGTTTTTAACCTGGAATCCGAGGTAGTCAGGCAGGAGGCTGGGAGAACACAGCAAGGCAGGCAGCATCAGGAGGGACAGGCAGGAGGCTGGGGGAACACAGCAAGGCAGGCAGCATCGGGAGGGACAGGCAGGAGGCTGGGGGAACACAGCAAGGCAGGCAGCATCAGGAGGGACAGGCAGGAGGCTGGGAGAACACAGCAAGGCAGGCAGCATCGGGAGGGACAGGCAGGAGGCTGGAGGAACACAGCAAGGCAGGCAGCATCAGGAGGGACAGGCAGGAGGCTGGGAGAACACAGCAAGGCAGGCAGCATCGGGAGGGACAGGCAGGAGGCTGGGGGAACACAGCAAGGCAGGCAGCATCAGGAGGGACAGGCAGGAGGCTGGGAGAACACAGCAAGGCAGGCAGCATCGGGAGGGACAGGCAGGAGGCTGGGGGAACACAGCAAGGCAGGCAGCACCAGGAGGTGGAGAAGTCGACGTTACGGGTCTAACCCTTCTTCAGGTTACACCTGAAATGTTGTCTTCTCCACCTCCTGATGCTGCCTGCCTGGCTGTGTCCCTCCAGCCTCCTGCCTGTCCCTCCTGATGCTGCCTGCCTTGCTGTGTTCCCCCAGCCTCCTGCCTGTCCCTCCTGATGCAGCCTGCCTTGCTGTGTTCTCCCAGCCTCCTGCCTGTCCCTCCTGATGCTGCCTGCCTTGCTGTGTTCCCCCAGCCTCCTGCCTGTCCCTCCTGATGCTGCCTGCCTTGCTGTGTTCTCCCAGCCTCCTGCCTGTCCCTCCTGGTGCTGCCTGCCTTGCTGTGTTCTCCCAGCCTCCTGCTTGTCCCTCCTGATGCTGCCTGCCTTGCTGTGTCCCTCCAGCCTCCTGCCTGTCCCTCCTGATGCTGCCTGCCTTGCTGTGTTCTCCCAGCCTCCTGCCTGTCCCTCCTGATGCTGCCTGCCTTGCTGTGTTCTCCCAGCCTCCTGCCTGTCCCTCCTGATGCTGCCTGCCTTGCTGTGTTCTCCCAGCCTCCTGCCTGTCCCTCCTGATGCTGCCTGCCTTGCTGTGTTCCTCCAGCCTCCTGCCTGTCCCTCCTGATACTGCCTGCCTTGCTGTGTTCTCCCAGCCTCCTGCCTGTCCCTCCTGATACTGCCTGCCTTGCTGTGTTCTCCCAGCCTCCTGCCTGTCCCTCCTGATGCTGCCTGCCTTGCTGTGTTCCTCCAGCCTCCTGCCTGTCCCTCCTGATGCTGCCTGCCTTGCTGTGTTCTCCCAGCCTCCTGCCTGTCTCTCCTGATGCTGCCTGCCTTGCTGTGTTCCCCCACCCTCCTGCCTGTCCCTCCTGATGCTGCCTGCCTTGCTGTGTTCTCCCAGCCTCCTGCCTGTCTCTCCTGATGCTGCCTGCCTTGGTGTGTTCCCCCAGCCTCCTGCCTGTCCCTCCTGATGCTGCCTGCCTTGCTGTGTTCTCCCAGCCTCCTGCCTGTCCCTCCTGATGCTGCCTGCCTTGCTGTGTTCTCCCAGCCTCCTGCCTGTCCCTCCTGATGCTGCCTGCCTTGCTGTGTTCTCCCAGCCTCCTGCCTGTCCCTCCCGATGCTGCCTGGCTTGCTGTGTTCCCCCAGCCTACTGCCTGTCCCTCCTGATGCTGCCTGCCTTGCTGTGTTCCCCCAGCCTCCTGCCTTTCTGGATCTGCAATATGAGCCTGTGTGCTGGAATACTGCAACAGGCCTAGGGCACAAATGTTAGCATCAGAGTGAGATGATGGATTGAAATGGCGTCTCGCGGACATAGGCTGAGTGTTCTACAAAGTTTGCTGACCTGCACTTCCTGCTTTTATATCAGACCACCAAGGCTAGCAATAATTTAATTCTCTGTTAGATTGTGGTACAGTCTGCCATCTAGAGGCTGAGTGGGGAATGAACCTTGTATCATGTCACATGGAATCAGGGAATGGCAACAGGAGTCCATTCTGTCCATCAGACTATGCCAGCCGGTGACCCGTCGACACAAACTCCCCCAGTCTTCCCTTGCAGCTCTGCAAATCTTTCCTCTTGGGATAATGATCTAATTGTCTAACCTACGAATCCTAACCACTCGATTCATCAAAACAGATTTTCCACATGCTGCTAATGTTCAAAGTTTGTGAGAAGATTTGTAGCTCGGGTGCACGTTGTTGTGGTTCTGTTCGCCAAGCTGGGAATTTGTGTTGCAGACGTTTTGTCCCCTGTCTAGGTGACATCCTCAGTGCTTGGGAGCCTCCTGGGAAGCGCTTCTGTGATGTTTCCTCCGGCATTTATAGTGGTTTGTCTCTGCCGCTTCTGGTTGTCAGGTCCAGGTCGATGTAATTGTTGATTGAATCTGTGGATGAGTGCCATGCCTCTAGGAATTCCCTGGCTGCTCTCTGTTTGGCTTGTCCTATAATGGTAGTGTTGTCCCAGTCGAACTCATGTTGCTTGTCATCTGCTTGTGCGGTTACTAAGGATAGCTGGTCGTGTCGTCTCGTGGATAGTTGGTGTTCATGTATACGGATCGTTAACTGTCTTCCTGTTTGTCCGATGTAGTGTGTTGTGCAGTCCTTGCATGGGATTTTGTACACTACATTGGTTTTGTTCATGTTGGGTATCGGGTCCTTCGTTCTGCTGAGTTGTTGTCTGAGCGTGGCTGTTGGTTTGTGTGCTGTTATGAGTCCTAGTGGTCGCAGTAGTCTGGCTGTCAGTTCAGAAATGCTCCTGATGTATGATAGTGTGGCTAGTCCTTTGGGTTGCGGCATGTCCTCATTCCGTTGTCTTTCCCTTAGGCATCTGTTGATGAAATTGCGAGGGTATCCGTTTTTGGCGAATACTTTGTATAGGTGTTCCTCTTCCTCTTTTTGCAGTTCTGGTGTGCTGCAGTGTGTTGTGGCCCTTTTGAACAGTGTCTTGATGCAACTTCTTTTGTTTGTGTTGGGGTGGTTCCTTTCATAGTTCAGGACTTGGTCTGTGTGTGTGGCTTTCCTGTATACCTTTGTGGTGAATTCACCGTTCGGTGTTCTCTGTACCATCACGTCTAGGAATGGGAGTTGGTTGTCCTTTTCTTCCTCTCTAGTGAATCGGATTCCTGTGAGTGTGGCGTTGATGATCTGGTGTGTGTTCTCTGTTTCTGTGTTTTTCATGATTACAAAGGTGTCATCCACGTATCTGACCCAGAGTTTGGGTTAAATTTGTGGTAAGACTGTTTGTTCTAACCTTTGCATTACTGCTTCTGCTATGAGTCCAGAGATCGGTGAGCCCATGGGTGTTCCATTGATTTGTTCGTATATTTGGTTGTTGAATGTGAAGTGTATTGTGAGGCACAAGTCCAGTAGTTTAAGTATGCCATCTTTGTTGATAGGTTCACCGTCCTGTTGTCTGTTATGTATGTCCAGCAGGTTGGCAATTGTTTCTTTGGCTAGGGTTTTGTCGATGGAGGTGAACAGTGCCGTTACATCGAATGAGACCATAGTTTCTTCCTTGTCTATGTGTATATTTCTGATGATGTCCAAGAATTCCTGTGTCGATTGTATAGATTGTCTGGATCCGCTGATCAGGTGTTTCAGTTTCTGCTGTAGTTCTTTGGCCAGTTTGTGTGATGGTGTCCCTGGTAGTGATACTATGGGTCTGAGTGGGATGTCTGGTTTGTGCACTTTGGGTAGTCCATAGAATCTGGGGGTGTTGTTGCTTTCAGGTTTCATTCTTTGTAGGTCAGACCGTTTTTTTGTAGATTCCTCAATGTGTTGTTTATCCTATTGGTGAGCTGTGGGGTGGGGTCAAATTCCCTCTTTCAACCTAAATTTCAACACAAATTGAACCCAAACTCTGGGTCAGATACGTGGATGAAACCTTTGTAATAATTAAAAACACAGAAACAGAGAACACACACCAGATCATCAACGCCACACTCACAGGAATCCGATTCACTGGAGAGGAAGAAAAGGACAACCAACTCCCATTCCTAGACGTGATGGTACAGAGAACACCGAACGGAGAATTCACCACAAAGGTTTACAGGAAAGCCACACACACAGACCAAGTCCTAAACTATGAAAGCAACCACCCCAACACACACAAACGAAGTTGCATCAGGACACTGTTCAAAAGGGCCACAACACACTGCAGCACACCAGAACTACAAAAAGAGGAAGAAGAACACCTATACAATGTATTCGCCAAAAACAGATACCCGCGCAATTTCATCAACAGATGCCTAAGGGAAAAATAACGGAACAAGGACATGCCGCAACCCAAAGGACTAGCCACACTACCATACATCAGGAGCATTTCTGAACTGATAGCCAGACTACTGCGACCACTAGGACTCATAACAGCACACAAACCAACAGCCACTCTCAGACAACAACTCACCAGAACAAAGGACCCAATACCCAACATGAGCAAAACTAACGTAGTGTACAAAATCCCATGCAAGGACTGCAGAAAACACTACATCGGACAAACAGGAAGACAGCTAACGATCCGCATCCATGAACACCAACTAGCCACGAGATGACACAACCAGCTATCCTTAGTAACCGCACAAGCAGATGACAGCAACATGAGTTCGACTGGGACAACACGACTATTATAGGACAAGCCAAACAGAGAACAGCCAGGGAATTCCTAGAGGCATGGCACTCATCCACAGATTCAATCAACAAGCACATCGACCTGGACCTGACAACCAGAAGTGGCAGAGACAAACCACTATAAAGGCCGGAGGAAAGATCACAGAAGCGCTTCCCAGGAGGCTCCCAAGCACTGAGGATGTCACCTAGACAGGGGACGAAACGTCTGCAACACAAATTCCCAGCTCGGCGAACAGAACCACAGCCACTAATGTTTATTAAAGTCAATCTCCACATGGCAGTAATGGGGACAGTGTTATCAACCTCCCTTTAACCTCCCCCAAGGACAACATTCCCTGGCTTCTCCAACCTTTCCACAAAACTGAAGTGTCTTCTCTGAATCTTCTCTGTATCCATCCTAATGCCTTCACATTTTTTCTGAAAATATGGTGCCCTGACTAGACCCATGTCTCATAAAGTCTCATAATAAATGTCTTTTAGAGAATCATAGAATCCTTACAGTGTGGAAACAGGCCCAAAAAGTCCACATCAACCCTCCGAAGATTGACTCATTCCCCTACGCTATACTTACCCCTGACCAATCCACCCCAACTTGCACATCCCTGGGCACTATGGCACAATTTCCCATGGCCAATCCACCCTAACCTGCACATCCCTGGGCACTATGGGACAATTTCCCATGGCCAATCCACCCTAATCTGCACATCCCTGGACACTATGGGACAATTTAGCATGGCCAATCCACCCTAACCTGCACATCCCTGGACACTTTGGAACAATTTAGCATGGCCAATCCACTCTAACCTGCACATCCCTGGGCACTATGGGACAATTTAACATGGCCAATCCACCCTAACCTACATATCTCTGGACATTATGGGACAATTTAGCATGGCCAATCCACCCTAACCTGCACATCCCTGGGCACTATGGGACAATTTAACATGGCCAATCCACCCTAACCTACACATCCCTGGACATTATGGGACAATTTAGCATGGCCAATCCACCCTAACCTGCACACCCCTGGGCACTATGGGACAATTTAACATGGCCAATCCACCCTAACCTACACATCCCTGGACATTATGGGACAATTTAGCATGGCCAATCCACCCTAACCTGCACATCCCTGGGCACTATGGGACAATTTAACACGGCCAATCCACCCTAACCTGCACATCTTTGGACTGTGTTCTTGATACTCCCTGTTCAGTATCCTGTATATAATTATTAACCCCTTCCTGAAACTGCTCTACCACCATTGATGATTTATACACATATTTATATAGTCTTGATATACCAAAACAACTAGGTTATAGATTATTGTTAGTCCAATTGACTTGTTAATACCAAACAAATCAAAATTTTTAAGCTAATTTCCTAATTTGTCTTCAGTTTCCTCTGAGGGGCCTGTTAGATTCTAGCTTCATAAACAGGTACACACAATTTACCTGGAATATTGGAGTCAGTTCGGGCATGACAAACAACGTGAATGCGTCAGAAAAAGTGCAAAACAAAAATGGAAACCGAAAGGACTGTAGTTCTGAGGAAGGGTCACTTGACTCAAAATGTCTTTTTTTGTAAACATATTTATTAGCAATTTTTCTTTTTACCCGAAATGTTAACTCCGACTTCTCTACCACAGATGCTGCTCGGTCTGCTGAGCTTTTCCAGCAATTTCTGTTTTAGTTTCACAAAAAATGGATTCAGGGGTGAAGGGCTTCAGATATTTGAATAAAACTGAGAAGCTGAAGCCATTTTCCATGGGGAAGCTGAGGATATTGGAGGATATTCCCGCCTCAGGCGACTCTCTGTGTGGAGTTTGCACATTCTCCCCGTGTCTGCGTGGGTTTCCTCCGGGTGCTCCGGTTTCCTCCCACAGTCCAAAGATGTGCAGGTCAGGTGAATTGGCCATGCTAAATTGCCCATAGTGTTAGGTAAGGGGTAGATGTAGATGTAGGGTTATGGGTGGGTTGCGCTTCGGCGGGGCAGTGTGGACTTGTTGGGCTGAAGGGCCTGTTTCCACACTGTAAGTAATCTAATCTAATCTAATAAATTTGACAGCGGTGTTCAAAATCATAATAAGTCTGGATAAGCTGTTCCCTAAACTGGCAGAGTCAAGAGCAGGCAGCTGAGATCTCCCAGAGAGCAAGATAAATGGAGGACACATCAAAGATAGTTGAAATTTTAACTTAATTCCTTTATTTTCCAAGTATACATTAAGAAGAACTTGTAACGTTAATTATTAACTTATTTCTTTATTTTTCAATTTATGAATGTAATGCTTAACTTTTTAACTCTGTTTCTTGAACAACTTTGTGCCAAAGGTTTTTGGACCTTTGAACCTAAGATGATGCCACATGTGGCCACCTCATATACTTTACTCCTGTACTTTTGCACTTGAGTATACCAAAATCTAACTCTAAATCTAAACTGTTGGCAGACCATTAAGTGCAAGGTAATGCTGACTTAGAGTGAGTAACCAAAGAGGTATCGCAGACAGGACTATAGTTTACCAGTTGTAAGACAGTGCTTCAGTCAAAAAGCTCACCATCACTGTTTGGAAAAGCACATTTGTAAATTGCTGCCTTACCCTAGTCATGTCGCTATGCATTTAAGCTTGTGGTAGCCATTAGGCATATTAGTTGAAACATTATACCTGATTTGTGAAGCTAAAATTGAGTGCGTTTTCATTGCTGGAAGAGAACCAGCTACTGCAAAAAAAAAACCAGCAGCAAGGAAGAAATAAAACAACAATTTGCAACTGTGGAGTGCGCAGTGAGTCAGAGTGGCTATGACTTTTCCACTTCCTGGAAATGAAAGATGTAAGACTTTGATTTTTTTTTCACACGTTCGTTGCCAAAGTTACGAAATAGCTACATAATTCTGAAAACTAGACTGATCAAGTAAGAGACGAAACCCTGGGTAAACTGTGCTAATCCACCCTAACCTGCACATCCCTGGGCACTATGGGACAATTTAGCATGGCCAATCCACCCTAACCTGCACACCCCTGGGCACTATGGGACAATTTAGCATGGCCAATCCACCCTAACCTGCACATCCCTGGGCACTATGGGACAATTTCCCATGGCCAATCCACCCTAACCTGCACATCCCTGGACACTATGGGCCAATTTCCCATGGCCAATCCACCCTAACCTGCACCTCCCTGGGCACTATGGGACATTTACCCCTCACATCTCCTTTGAACTTTCCCCCTGTCATCTTAAATGCATACCCCTTTTATTAAACCCTGGTAAAAAGATTCTGACTGTCAACCCTATCTGTGCACCTCATAATTTTATTGAATTCTGTCAAGTCTCTGCCGCTCCAGAGAAAACAACCTGAGTTTTTGTAGCCTCTCCTTTTAGCTCATACCCTCCAATCCAGGAAGCATCCTAGTCCACTTCTTCCGCACCCTCTCCAAAGCCTCCACATCCTTATTGCGTTAGCATTGTCTTAGGCATAACTTGCAGAGATGAAGGAGCAGCGCTCTGAAAGCTAGTGCTTCCAAATAAACCTGTTGGACTATAACCTGGTGCTTTGTGATTTTTTTTTTAACTTTGTCCACCCCAGTCCAACACCAGTTCCTCCAAATCATGACAGCAGACGTGTTGAGAGAGGAGAAACCGCTCTCCAGAGAGTTAGCAAAAAGGTCTGATGTCGTCAACCCATTACTGAGAGCATATCCATGTTGGACAGGGATTCAAAGCTGAGCAATTGCAAAGTAATGGAGAGATGGAGGAAATATTTGAAAAGGACCAGCAGAAAACTCAAGTCTGGAGGACAGGTTAGGAATATCGTTGCGGGGGGGGGGGGGGGCATCAAACAAGATACAATAAAGCATGTATCGCACGTAGAAAGTATTTCTCGCACTGCAACAAACTGAATAATGTTGCGCACAGGTGTTTAGCTGGAAAGAAACAAAGGAAACCTATTTCGAAAGCCTCTGAAGGATGAATTACACTGTACTATGTAACCCTCTCACAGACCGATCAGTATTTGTGACTGTTCGATTGATGAATGCAGAAGGACAGCATCAAGGGAATATGAAGAAAGATACCGATGTTTGGTGCAGTGTGACTCCTGTTATCTACTCTTTCCTTAAACAAGTTAGACCATCCTGACCAGAGAATGTGCCCAGATGTCCTACAGAATACAGATGTGGGAGAGAACATATTTTCTCTCCCAGATGTCACTTTGTAGATTCGAGAGAATGGTGCTGGAGAAGCACAGCAGGTCAGGCAGCATCCGACGAGCAGGAGAGTCGATGTTTCGGGCAAAAGCCCTTCATTACGAAGTCTTTCTTGATGAAGGGCTTTTGCCCGAAACATCGATTCTGCTCCTCGGATGCTGCCTGACCCGCTGTGCTTTTCCAGCACCACACTCTTGACTCCAATCTCCAGCATCTGCAGTCCTCACTTTCACGTCCTTTTTAGGTTCTGTTTGCTCTTGTTATCCCAAACACTTCTTCTGGTGTGTGTGTGTGTGTGTGTGTAGAACATTTAACGTAGGCCTCAGCAATCACATTTCAAAGGCTTTGATTTTCTTCCATGGATCTTTCATTCATCGTCCTGGTTTCTGAGGAAGGTGGACAGAATTGTACCAGCCTCCTCCACATCCTCTGGGCAGCTCATTCCATACACGTACCACCCTCTGTGTGAAAAGGGACCCCTTAGGTCCCTTTCACCCTGAACCTATGCCCCTCCAGTTCTGGACTCCCTCATTCCAGGGAAAAGACCTTGTCTATTTATCCTATCCACGCCCCTCATGATTTTATAAACCTCGATAAGGTCACCCCTCAGCCTCCGATGCTCCAGGGAAAACAGCCCCAGCCTGTTCAGCCTCTCCCTGTAGCTCAAACCCTCCAAGCCTGCATCTTTTGGTCGCAGCTTTCCTCAAACAACGAAGCCAGTAACATGTCCCAGTGCCATGATAGCCATTGCAAGAATCCACCCTGGTCTCCTCCAACACTGTCCTTCCAATTATCGTCATTTGCTGGGAGTCAGGAATGGTTAATCTGCTCAGGGAGGTGAGTTAAAGCAGATGAGTCCTGTGCTGGGAGACCTTGGTGATGTTTATTGATCTGAGGTACATTTGACAAAGTCCACGATGGCTCCCATTCACCTTCGCTTAGCAACACACCGGGTTATGCCACTTATCTCTGATCTCTGCCTTTGTTTTGAAGCCAACATGCACGGACAGTTGCTAATGTTTACCGTGAACTGTGGTGTTTATCTGATAAGAGTCTTTGAGTGCTTCCTCAAGAACATGCATGACTGAACTTTGCTGATCCCTTTCAGACCTCCAACAGAAGCAAGACATGAAATCTCAGCATCGAAATATCAGCTCGCCAAGCTTTAGAGAACAAATTCATTCCTCATTAATTGTAAACAATTTCTTTTAAAACCTGTTTCTGAGCAGGGGTAGCAACTTTCTTGATTATTAGTTCTTTGAGGCAATCCCTTCCTCACCCCCACTTCTTATTTTACTTCCAGGGTACTTTTTGGGTGTTTAGATTACGATTCTATTTCCCTGACCCCCTCCTGGTTTCCAGTCAGCTGGTCAAGAGGATCTGAAGGAGGCTCTTGGAAGGAACGTTGCAATGGGAGCAGATGCGCTGTTCATTGGGCTGGAGGCGACACTGGGTCTGAGTGTCATTGGTGTGAACCTGTTGGTCTGTGTGACCGTCTACCTACACAGGGAGGTCAGAACGCTCACCAACTGTCTCATTGCGTGCCTGGCGCTAGCGGATTTGAGCGTGGGTGCTCTTGCAGTGCCCTGCAGTATCATGTTGAGCTTAGATCTGACCCTATGTTTTAACAGTTGCTTGCTCCTTGCCTGTTGGCCACTTATCACCACCCAGTTCTCAGTCTTCGTCCTGCAGACCATCGCCATCAACACCCACCTGAAAATCCGCCAGCCGTGCAGGTAAAAACTTGTCTTTAATTCCACCGTTTCGTCATTTGGCACATGTTGTAGAGGGCGTCAAAGAAGTGATCTAACGCACCCCCATGATCGATGCAACCATCTGCCGACACCCTGCCAATGTTAGCTTGTCCCAAACGCAGCTGCTCACCCATCCAACACACTGTTGGAAGGTCAGTGCCAGGGGAGTGCTGCAAGGTCAGAGGGTTAGTGCTGAGGGCATGCTGCACTGTCGGAGGGTCAGTGCTGAGGGAGTGGGCACTGTCGGAGGGTCAGTGCTGAGGGAGCGCCGCACTGTCGGAGGGTCAGTGCTGAGGGAGTGCCGCACTGTCGGAGGGTCAGTGCTGAGGGAGTGCTGCACTGTCAGAGGGTCAGTGCTGAGGGAGTGCCGCACTGTCGGAGTATCAGTGCTGAGGGAGTGCCACACTGTTGGACGGTCAGTGCTGAGGGAGCACCGCACTTCGGAGGGTCAGTGCTGAGGGAGTGCCGCACTGTCAGAGGGTCAGTGCTGAGGGAGAGCCGCACTGTCAGAGGGTCAGTGCTGAGGGAGTGCGATACTGTCGGAGGGTCAGTGCTGAGGGAGTGCGATACTGTCGGAGGGTCAGTGCTAAGGGAATGCTGCACTGTCGGTGGGTCAGTGCTGAGGGAGTGCTGTACTGTCAGAGGATCAGTGCTGATGGAGGGTCGCACTGTCGGAGGGTCAGTGCTGAGGGAGTGCCGCACTGTCGGAGGGTCAGTGCTGAGGGAGTGGGCACTGTCGGAGGGTCAGTGCTGAGGGAGTGCCGCACTGTCGGAGGGTCAGTGCTGAGGGAGTGGGCACTGTCGGAGGGTCAGTGCTGAGGGAGTGCCGCACTGTCGGAGGGTCTGTGCTGAGGGAGTGCTGCACTGTCAGAGGTTCGGTGCTGAGGGAGTGCCGCACTGTCGGAGGGTCAGTGCTGAGGGAGTGCCGCACTGTCGGAGGGTTAGTGCTGAGGGAGTGGGCACTGTCGGAGGGTCAGTGCTGAGGGAGTGCCGCACTGTCGGGGGGTTAGTGCTGAGGGAGTGGGCACTTTCGGAGGGTCAGTGCTGAGGGAGTGGGCACTGTCGGAGGGTCAGTGCTGAGGGATTGGGTATTGTCGGAGGGTCAGTGCTGAGGGAGTGGGCATTGTCGGAGGGTCAGGGCTGAGGGAGCGCCGCACTGTCGGAGGGTCAGTGCTGAGGGAGTGGGCATTGTCGGAGGGTCAGGGCTGAGGGAGTGCCGCACTGTCGGAGGGTCAGTGCTGAGGGAGTGCCATACTGTCGGAGGGTCAGTGCTGAGGGAGTGCTGCACTGTCGGTGGGTCAGTGCTGAGGGAGTGCTGCACTGTTGGAGGGTCAGTGCTGAGGGAGTGCCGCACTGTCGGAGGGTCAGTGCTGAGGGAGTACTGCACTGTCAGAGGGTCAGTGCTGAGGGAGTACCGCACTGTCGAAGGGTCAGTGCTGAGGGAGTGCCGCACTGTCAGAGGGTCAGTGCTGAGGGAGTGCCGCACTGTCGGAGAGTCAGTGCTGAGGGAGTGCCATACTGTCGGAGGGTCAGTGCTGAGGGAGTGCTGCACTGTCGGAGGATCAGTGCTGAGGGAGTGCCGCACTGTCGGAGGGTCAGTGCTGAGGGAGTGCCGCACTGTCGGAGGGTTAGTGCTGAGGGAGTGGGCACTGTCGGAGGGTCAGTGCTGAGGGAGTGCTGCACTGTCGGAGGGTCAGTGCTGAGGGAGTGCCGCACTGTCGGAGGGTCAGTGCTGAGGGAGCGCTGCACTGTCGGAGGGTCAGTGCTGAGGGAGCGCCGCACTGTCGGAGGGTCAGTGCTGAGGGAGTGCGGCACTGTCAGAGGGTCAGTGCTGAGGGAGTACCGCACTGTCGGAGGGTCAGTGCTGAGGGAGTGCCGCACTGTCGGAGGGTCAGTGCTGAGGGAGTGCCGCACTGTCGGAGGGTCAGTGCTGAGGGAGTGCGGCACTGTCAGAGGGTCAGTGCTGAGGGAGTGCGGCACTGTCGGAGGGTCAGTGCTGAGGGAGTGCCGCACTGTCGGAGGGTCAGTGCTGAGGGAGTGCCGCACTGTCGGAGGGTCAGTGCTGAGGGAGTGCGGCACTGTCAGAGGGTCAGTGCTGAGGGAGTGGGCCCTGTCGGAGGGTCAGTGCTGAGGGAGTGCCGCACTGTCGGAGGGTCAGTGCTGAGGGAGCGCCGCACTGTCGGAGGGTCAGTGCTGAGGGAGTGGGCACTGTCAGAGGGTCAGTGCTGAGGGAGTGGGCACTGTCAGAGGGTCAGTGCTGAGGGAGTGCTGCACTGTCGGAGGGTCAGTGCTGAGGGAGTGGGCATTGTCAGAGGGTCAGTGCTGAGGGAGTGCCGCACTGTCGGAGGGTCAGTGCTGAGGGAGCGCCGCACTGTCGGAGGGTCAGTGCTGAGGGAGCGCCGCACTGTCGGAGGGTCAGTGCTGAGGGAGTGGGCACTGTCAGAGGGTCAGTGCTGAGGGAGTGGGCACTGTCGGAGGGTCAGTGCTGAGGGAGCGCCGCACTGTCGGAGGGTCAGTGCTGAGGGAGTGGGCACTGTCAGAGGGTCAGTGCTGAGGGAGTGGGCACTGTCAGAGGGTCAGTGCTGAGGGAGCGCCGCACTGTCGGAGGGTCAGTGCTGAGGGAGCGCCGCATTTCCAGATGTGCGATGGTAAAAGTTACTGTCCGGATGCAAACCTTTCTTGTTTGGGAGTGAATACTGCAGCCGTCCTGAGGGACATACGAAGGAGCAGACCTGTTGGGCTGAGAACTCCCACCACTCACAAACCTCACATCATTGGCTCCTTTCCCCTTTTCCAGGTACCACATCCTGGTCACCAAGAGGCGGGTCACCATGGCCATCTCCATTTGCTGGATCTTGGCACTGATCATCGGCTTCACCCCGGTGATGGGATGGAACGGCCTGGACACATCCGTCGATGCCCCCACACCCAACGTCAGCCTGGTGGCCGAGAGGACTCTGCCGGGGGAGAGGGTCTCTCTTCTGGGCTTCTTCCCCCGGCCTTTCCAAGTGGCCAGAATCGCCAACCTCAGCCGGGCGGCTGCTTGTTCCTTCCGTAGCGTGATATCCCTCAACTACCTGGTGTACTTCATATTCTTCTGCTGGACCCTGCTGCCCCTCTCGACGATGCTGGCCGTTTACGCCCACTCCTTCCACCTCGTCCGTCGCTACGTCAGCAATCAGCGGTTCAGGTCGGCCAAGCGCTGCGATGTCCACACCGCCAGGACCCTTTTCTTGATGATGGGCCTCTTCTGCCTCTGTTGGCTGCCCCTCAACCTGGTCAACTGCCTGGCCTTCTTCTGCCCCAGCTGCTGCCCGTCCCCCTGGCTGGTCAACCTGATGGTGGCGCTTACCCACCTGAACTCGCTGCTCAATCCGATGGTCTACGCGCTGAGGAAGAAGGACTTTGGTACCGCGCTCAAGGCCGTTGTTGTCCAACTCTTGCCGGGTGCCTCCAAATACAAGTCTTGCCTCGCCAGGTCAAAGGTCAGCCCCGTATTCCACGTCACGCGCCCGTAGCCTCCAACACATTTGGCCGACCAACGTCCAATAGTGTGTCCTGCCTCCTGTCTCAAAGCTGCTCCTTTTCTCCAGGATATTGCGTCCATAGTCTTTTTTTCAGAGGGATAATAAACAGCTCCCGGTTCCGATTAGACTGGTTTGGTCCAGAGATTAAAGGGTATTGAGAGGCCTTTTTGTTTATAAGTAAACAGATGAGACTTCAGGCCAAAGTGGTCATGTTTCAGAAGTGACCTGTATAATGAAAGGGGAATGGTCAGCTCTCTAGCTGAGCGATTCAGTCCAGAACTAGTTGGGAGTTCAACAGTGGGCTGTGTGGAAACAGGTTACTGATAAAAAAGTATCTCTCTCCTTCTGTCCTTCTAAGTTCAACTGTAAATATTTGTTCCATTTTTACTGATTTTTAAAGGGGGGGTTGCTTATTGGGACTGTTGTATATATTCAGAACATCATAATTAAGTCTAGTTTGGGTAGACTGAGTCCTGTAGGGCTTCTTTATTCCATTCTTTATGTTTTCATTGTGTAACTTGTGAATAAATTTTTGTCTGTTTTAAAACCTGGTAGTCAACCTCACTGACTTAATGCGGGTAATTTTCACTGTAGACTTCCTGAAACAAATTGCAAAGTTATGACGAGGGCTGCCTGCTGAAGAATGTTTTGGGTGGTCTGGCCCAGTCCATAACACTCCCTCCCTCCAACTTTGCCCAGACTCTGATGGGTGCACCCATCCAGCCCTCACCACCCATCCCCTCAAAACTCCGCACGACATTGTCTGCTATCCCGCACGCTGGATCCCAGTACCACCAGGACAAGGTCAACGCTATTGTATCCTTCATCATCTCTCCCTGGTCTGGCCATTCCGATGGCAAAATGATGGAAATTTGGTGGGGGTTGGGGCTACAGAGAGGTGTAGGGGCTGGAGGGGTTACAGAGATAGGGAGGGGGTGTAGGGGCTGGAGGGGTTACAGAGATAGGGAGGGGGTGTAGGGGCTGGAGGGGGTTACAGAGATAGGGAGAGGGTGTAGGGGCTGGAGGGGTTACAGAGATAGGGAGGGGGTGTAGGGGCTGGAGGGGTTACAGAGATAGGGAGGGGGTGTAGGGGCTGGAGGGGTTACAGAGATAGGGAGGGGGTGTAGGGGCTGGAGGGGGTTACAGAGATAGGGAGGGGGTGTAGGGGCTGGAGGGGGTTACAGAGATAGGGAGGGGGTGTAGGGGCTGGAGGGGGTTACAGAGATAGGGAGGGGGAGTAGGGGCTGGAGGGGGTTACAGAGATAGGGAAGGGGTGTAGGGGCTGGAGGGGGTTACAGAGTTAGGGAAGGGGTCTAAGGGCTGGAGGGGGTTACAGAGATAGGGAGGGGGTGTAGGGGCTGGAGGGGGTTTCAGAGATAGGGAAGGGGTGTAAGGGCTGGAGGAGGCTACAGAGATAGGGAGGGGGTGTAGGGGCTGGAGGGCGTTTCAGAGATAGGGAAGGGGTGTAAGGGCTGGAGGAGGGTACAGAGATAGGGAGGGGGCGTAGGGGCTGGAGGGGGTTACAGAGATAGGGAGGGGTGTAGGGGCTGGAGGGGGTTACAAAGATAGGGAAGGGGTGTAAGGGCTGGAGGAAGCTACAGAGATAGGGAGGGGGTGTAGGGGCTGGAGGGGGTTACGGAGATAGGGAGGGGGTGTAGGGGCTGGAGTGGGTTACAGTGATAGGGAGGGGGTGTAACGGCTGGAGGAGGGTACAGAGATAGGGAGGGGGTGTAGGGGCTGTACGGGGTGACAGAGATAGGGAGGGGGGTGTAGGGGCTGGAGGGGGTTACAGAGATAGGGAGGGGGTGTAGGGGCTGGAGGGGCTTACAGAGATAGGGAGGGGGTGTAGGGGCTGGAGGGGGTTACAGAGATTGGGAGGGGGTGTAGGGGCTGGAGGGGGTTTCAGAGATAGGGAAGAGGTGTAAGGGCTGGAGGAGGGTACAGAGATAGGGAGGGGGTTTAGGGGCTGGAGGGGATTACGGAAGTAGGGAAGGGGTGTAAGGGCTGGAGGAGGCTACAGAGATCGGGAGGGGGTGTAGGGGCTGTAGGGGGTGACAGAGATAGGGAGGCGGTGTAGGGGCTGGAGGGGGTTACAGAGATAGGGAGGGGATGTAGGGGCTGGAGGGGGTTACAGAGATAGGGAGGGGGTGTAGGGGCTGGAGGGGGTGACAGAGGTAAGGAGGGGGGTAGGGGCTGGAGGGGGTTACAGAGGTAAGGAGGGGTGTAGGGGCTGGAGGGGGTTACAGAGATAGGGAGGGGGTCTAGGGGCTGGAGGGGGATACAGAGATAGGGAGGGGGTATAGGGACTGGAGGGGGTGACAGAGGTAAGGAGGGGTGTAGGGGCTGGAGTGGGTTACAGAGATAGTGAGGGGGTGTAGGGGCTGGAGGGGGTTACAGAGATAGGGAGGGGGTGTAGGGGCTGGAGGAGGATACAGAGATAATGACGGGTGTAGTGGCTGGATGGGGTTACAGAGATAGGGAGGGGGTGTAGGGGCTGGAGGGCATTACAGAGATAGGGAGGGTCTGTAGAGGCTGGAGGGGGTTACAGAGATAGGGAGGGGGTGTAGGGGCTGGAGGGGGTTACAGAGATAGGGAGGGGGTGTAGGCGCTGGACGGGGTTACAGAGATAGGGAGGGGGTGTAGGGGCTGGAGGGGGTTACAGAGATAGGGAGGGGGTGTAGGGGCTGGAGGGGGGTTACAGAGATAGGGAGGGGTTGTAGGGGCTGGAGGGGGTTACAGAGATAGGGAGGGGGTGTAGGGGCTGGAGGGGGTTACAGAGATAGGGAGGGGGTGTAGGGGCTGGAGGGGGTTACAGAGATAGGGAGGGGGTGTAGGGGCTGGAGGGGGTTACAGAGATAGGGAGGGAGTGTAGGGGCTGGAGGGGGTTACAGAGATAGGGAGGGGGTGTAGGGGCTGGAGGGGGTTACAGAGATAGGGAGGGAGTGTAGGGGCTGGAGGGGGTTACAGAGATAGGGAGGGGGTGTCGGGGCTGGAGGAGGATACAGAGATAATGACGCGTGTAGCGGCTGGAGGGGGTTACAGAGATAGGGAGGGGATGTAGAAGATGGGACTTAAAAACAGAATATATCTTTGAAATTGAGGCATTGCCATGGAGCAATAGGGCCAGTGACCGAAGTGGCAGGTTGTGAGTTTGATAACATTGTTGAAATATGGGCAAGACCATCATTTACTGTTTGTCCCTAATTGTTTTTGAAGTGACTGCCTTGCTCGTCCCCTTCACCCAACTGCTCCGCTGTAGGCCACAGGTATACGTGGGCCAAATCAGTTCGGGACAGCAGATCTCCTTCTCTTCAGGACACCAGACTGGTGATCGAGGCCACACCTGACTTAAGACATTGGTACAAAGTCCTGCTCACAGTACACATGTCAGAAGCAATCCTGACATATCAATTCGTAGGATCAATTAGCATTTGCTCCCTCACATATTCTCCACCATTGAATAAGGTCATGGCTGCTTTAATTGTGGGGTCAATCCTACTTTGTTGCCCACCCTCTTTGTCCCTTTAACTCTTTTGTCTGTTGAGGTATCATTGTAACCATTGTCATTGTCATCATCATCATCATCACCATCATTATTATTATTATCAACGTCATCATCTTCATCATCACCGTCATTGTCATCATCATCACCAATGTCATCACTGTCATTGTAACCATCATTATTGTCATCATCATCACCAATGTCATCACTGTCATTGTCATCATCATCACCAATGTCATCATTGTCATTGTCATCACCGTCATTGTCATCATCATCATCACCAATGTCATCATTGTCATTGTCATCATCGTCATTGTCATCATCATCACCAATGTCATCACTGTCATTGTCATCATCATCATCACCAATGTCATCATTGTCATTGTCATCATCGTCATTGTCATCATCATCACCAATGTCATCACTGTCATTGTAACCATCATTATTGTCATCATCATCACCAATGTCATCATCGTCATTGTCATCATCATCACCAATGTCATCACTGTCATTGTCATCATCATCACCAATGTCATCGCTGTCATTGTAACCATCATTATTGTCATCATCATCACCAATGTCATCACTGTCATTGTCATCATCATCACCAATGTCATCATTGTCATTGTCATCACCGTCATTGTCATCATCATCATCACCAATGTCATCATTGTCATTGTCTTCATCGTCATTGTCATCATCATCACCAATGTCATCACTGTCATTGTCATCATCATCATCACCAATGTCATCATTGTCATTGTCATCATCGTCATTGTCATCATCATCACCAATGTCATCACTGTCATTGTAACCATCATTATTGTCATCATCATCACCAATGTCATCATCGTCATTGTCATCATCGTCACCAATGTCATCATTGTCATTGTCATCATCGTCACCATGATTATCCTCATCATCATCACCAATGTCACCATCACGATCATCGTCATCAAAACACTCAAGGGGTCCCCAACCAAGTCCCAGAAATGGCCAGAAAAAACTGTTGGCCGAAATAGCTATTGGCTCGTTGGTTAACTGATAATGACTGTTTGATTTTGTACGGGTTAATCACCAACAAATTCTTAATTGTGACGTTGGCTAATCAATGACTATTCATTAATTGTGATGTTGACTCATAGTGAAATTGCTTAGTCGAGAGCTATTGGTTAACTGAGATGTCGATTAATCAATAACTAATTGCTAATCATGAAATTGGTTAAGAATACTTAATCGTTAATTGTGATATTTGTTCATCAATAATGATTGGCCCAAGACCATTTCTTTTTTGTCTCATGATCCTTTTCTTTAAAGATTCGACATGCAGTTCACCTGGGTGATAGACATAGAAAAGATAATATTCCCAGTTCAATGCATCAACAATATGACACTCCCTCAGCACTGACCCTCTGACAGTGCGGCACTCCCTCAGCACTGACCCTCCGAAAGTGTGGCACTCCCTCAGCACTGACCCTCCGAAAGTGCGGCACTCCCTCAGCACTGACCCTCCGACAGTGCCCACTCCCTCATCACCGACCCTCCGACAGTGCCCACTCCCTCAGCACTGACCCTCTGACAGTGCCCACTCCCTCATCACCGACCCTCCGACAGTGCCCACTCCCTCAGCACTGACCCTCCGACAGTGCCCACTCCCTCAGTACTGACCCTCCGACAGTGCGGCACTCCCTCAGCACTGACCCTCCGACAGTGCGACACTCCCTCAGTACTGACCCTCCGACAGTGCGACACTCCCTCAGCACTGACCCTCCGACAGTGCGGCACTCCCTCAGCACTGACCCTCCGACAGTGCGGCGCTCCCTCAGCACTGACCCTCCGACAGTGCGGCACTCCCTCAGCACTGACCCTCCGAAAGTGCGGCACTCCCTCAGCACTGACCCTCCGACAGTGCGGCACTCCCTCAGCACTGACCCTCCGACAGTGCGGCACTCCCTCAGCACTGACCCTCCGACAGTGTGGCACTCCCTCAGCACTGACCCTCCGAAAGTGTGGCACTCCCTCAGCACTGACCCTCCGACAGTGCCCACTCCCTCAGCACTGACCCTCTGACAGTGCGGCACTCCCTCAGCACTGACCCTCCGACAGTGCCCACTCCCTCAGCACTGACCCTCCAACAGTGCGGCACTCCCTCAGCACTGACCCTCCGAAAGTGCGGCACTCCCTCAGCACTGACCCTCCGACAGTGCGGCGCTCCCTCAGCACTGACCCTCCGACAGTGCGGCGCTCCCTCAGCACTGACCCTCCGACAGTGCCCACTCCCACAGCACTGACCCTCTGACAGTGCGTCACTCCCTCCGCACTGACCCTCTGACAGTTCAGCACTCCCTCAGCACTGACCCTCCGACAGTGCGGCACTCCCTCAGCACTGACCCTCCGAAAGTGCGGCACTCCCTCAGCACTGGCCCTCCGACAGTGCGGCACTCCCTCAGCACTGACCCTCCGACAGTGCGGCACTCCCTCAGCACTGACCCCCCGACAATGCGGCACTCCCTCAGCACCTACCCTCCGACAGTGCCCACTCCCTCAGCACTGACCCTCCGACAGTGCGGCACTCCCTCAGCACTGACCCCCCGACAGTGCGGCACTCCCTCAGCACCGACCCTCTGACAGTGCCCACTCCCTCAGCACTGACCCTCCGACAGTGCCCACTCCCTCAGCACTGACCCTCCGACAGTGCGGCACTCCCTCAGCACTGACCCTCCGACAGTGTGGCACTCCCTCAGCACTGACCCTCCGAAAGTGTGGCACTCCCTCAGCACTGACCCTCCGACAGTGCCCACTCCCTCAGCACTGACCCTCCGACAGTGCGGCACTCCCTCAGCACTGACCCTCCGACAGTGCCCACTCCCTCAGCACTGACCCTCTGACAGTGCGTCACTCCCTCCGCACTGACCCTCTGACAGTGCAGCACTCCCTCAGCACTGACCCTCCGACAGTGCGGCACTCCCTCAGCACTGACCCTCCGAAAGTGCGGCACTCCCTCAGCACTGACCCTCCGACAGTGCGGCACTCCCTCAGCACTGACCTTCCGACAGTGCGGCACTCCCTCAGCACTGACCCCCCGACAGTGCGGCACTCCCTCAGCACCTACCCTCCGACAGTGCCCACTCCCTCAGCACTGACCCTCCGACAGTGCGGCACTCCCTCAGCACCGACCCCCCGACAGTGCCCACTCCCTCAGCACTGACCCTCCGACAGTGCCCACTCCCTCAGCACTGACCCTCCGACAGTGCCCACTCCCTCAGCACTGACCCTCCGACAGTGCGACACTCCCTCAGCACCGACCCTCCGACAGTGCCCACTCCCTCAGCACTGACCCTCCGACAGTGCCCACTCCCTCAGCACTGACCCTCCGACAGTGCGGCACTCCCTCAGCACTGACCCTCCGACAGTGCGGCACTCCCTCAGCACTGACCGTCCGACAGTGCCCACTCCCTCAGCACTGACCCTCCGAAAGTGCCCACTCCCTCAGCACTGACCCTCCGACAGTGCGGCACTCCCTCAGCACTGACCCTCCGACAGTGTGGCACTCCCTCAGCACTGACCCTCCGACAGTGCCCACTCCCTCAGCACTGACCCTCCGACAGTGCGGCACTCCCTCAGCACTGACCCTCCGACAGTGCCCACTCCCTCAGCACTGACCCTCTGACAGTGCGTCACTCCCTCCGCACTGACCCTCTGACAGTGCAGCACTCCCTCAGCACTGACCCTCCGACAGTGCGGCACTCCCTCAGCACTGACCCTCCGAAAGTGCGGCACTCCCTCAGCACTGACCCTCCGACAGTGCGGCACTCCCTCAGCACTGACCCTCCGACTGTGCGGCACTCCCTCAGCACTGACCCTTCGACCGTGCGGCACTCCCTCAGCACTGGGGAGGTCTAGGAACTAAGAAATAGTCCTTCTACTGGTATGACTTCTGTACCTCTGCATTTATCCTGTTAGTGGCCCCTGACCAACTGTTTGCAGATGATTAAAACACAACCTAGTAAACATTCAACAATTAGTTCCCCACATGCTGATCAAATTATTCTGCTTAGGTCGCATTCTTTCTTTGAAATGATGATTGAACTCATTGTTCAAAAATTATTTTCTAGTTTTTTTTTAAAACAAAAGTCACCTTTATAGAACTAAACCCAAAATTCTACTTACTTTTACTTCAAATAATAAATCCCCAAATGATGAGAATATGTTATAAACCTCCGACTGTATGATGCTCCGTCTGTACTGAAATATGTGTCTCTGTCCAGATTTTGTGCTCAGTCTTTGGCATAGAGTTTAATCTCACCACCATCTGACACAGATTGCTGAGCCATGTCTGAAGCTATATATTAAATGTAAGAAGTAAATCTGTACTTTCACCTGTGTAATAACTGAGAAATAAATGATGTTCTTGATACTGATAATCATGTCATGTCAACCATAATCAGTTGTTAAAACATAGTGAGAATCGTGAAACAATTCATTCATACACTGATATTCAGTCAAATAAATGGAAGTGAGCATGATGTTTTTGTGTCTTATTGTGGGAATAATTCCAGTCGGTATCTGTGAATCTTCAATTATAATTGCTACTTTCCATCTTTGGTTCGGTTGCTAAGTGTATTCAATGCTGAGACACTCATAGTCAGTAAAGGAACCTAGAATTACAGGGCAAATTATGGGCAGCATGGTAGCTCAGTGGTTAGAACTGCTACCTCACAGCACCTGGGTTTAATTCCAGCCTCAGGTGACTGTCTGTATGGAATTTGCGCATTCTCCCCGTGTCTGCGTGGGTTTCCTCCAGGTGCTCTGGTTTCCTCCCACAATCCAAGGATGTGAAGTCAAGTGAATTTCCCATAGCGATCAGGGATGTGTAGGTTAGGTGCATCATACCGGGGAAATGTAGAGCAATAGGGTATAGGGATGGGTCGCTCTTTGGAGGGTCGATGTGGACATGTTGGGCTGAATGGCCTGTTCCCCCACTGTAAGGATCCTATGAAAAAATGTAGGAAAGTTAGAGTTGGGGATTTTCAGGAATGCCATGGCTGCTTGAACAGTGAAGCAAACTCAATGGGCGGACTGGTCTACTTCAGCCGTTTTCCCCAGCTGTCAAGAAGGTTCACTAGACCCATCATGTTAACTCCAAGTTCACTGCACAGATGCTGCCAGCCTTGTTGTCTTTTTCCAGCCATTTCTGCTTTTGCGCCTGCTCCTTTCTCTTACGAGTGGAATGAACATGCCAAGACACTGCAAGTAATGACAAAGAGGTTTATTTGGTGAAAAGACCACATAGGATAGGATAACAGCAGTAGAAGGGTCCATTTGGCCCATCTAAACCTGATCTGCCGTCCTATCAGAATCATGTTCGCTTGAAATGCAGCCTCAACCTCACTGCCCTACTAAAACCAGCTCTATCTTTTGGGTTGATTTGCCAATACAGGTATCCCCTACTTTTTGAATGTTCACTTTACGCCACTTTGCTATTACCAATGACCTACAATTAGTACCTGTTTTCGCTTACTGAAAGAGGATTGTCGCTTTATGAAAAAGTGCGAGCAGCAAGAGTGGTGCGCCTTCCCTGGAAGTGTTAATAGATGACTCTCTCTCTCTCTCTCTCTCTCCTACACCCCAACCTCCAACAACTCAGTCTAACATGTCATCGTCAGCATCTCCATCTCACAGCCTTCCAGTGTGCTGGCTGTCATCCCAATTCTGGTGAGTGAAACTACTGTATATAAATTTCTTCTACTTTATATAGGCTATGTATTTATCATGAAGGGCTTTTGCCCAAAACGTCGATTTTACTGCTCCTCGGATGCTGCCTGAACTGCTGTGCTCTTCCAGCACCACTAATCCAGAATCTGGTTCCCAGCATCTGCAGTCATTGTTTTTACCTGTGTATTTATCATGTCATTCCAGCTTTTTACTATATGTCCATGTTATTTTAGGTTTTGTACTTTATTTGGTATGATTTGGTTGGTTTTTTTTGGGTCTGGGAACGCTCAGATTTTTTCCCGTATAAATTAGCGGCAATTGCTCCTTCATTTTACGCCATTTGGTGAGTCCAAAGCTAGAGGGGCACAGGTTTAGGGTGAGGGGGGAAAGATTTAAAAGGGGCATCGTTTTCACGCAGAGGGAGGTGCGTGTATGGAATGGGCTGCCAGAGGAAGTGGTGGAGGCTGGTCCAATTACAACATTTGGATGGGTATATGAATAGAAAAGGTTCAGAAGGTGTGGGAAACGAGCTGCCGTCCTGCCTACGCACAGTATGGCCACATGGAACACAGAAAACCAAGCCTGTCCAAACCATACAAGAAACACCCAGAATTGCCTCAGCTTTGACCAAACAGGCTGACGAGGGAAACCAGAAATGACCACAGTCACTCTCAGACCAAGGAATACACTTCCCAAGACAAACTGACGATAAGCTTCCTGCACCCAATAAACACAGCTGTCCCAAAGCCCTAAGAGCAGTCTTGTACCCTGGTGATACCAAAGCCACACAAAGGACAGGTCAGATGGACAGGCACCAGTTTACCTCGCTCACAGGAGAGCGACAATGGAAACACCTTACTGCCAAGAAAAGGGATATTCTTACCTACCCTCGAAGAGAGCTGGAATCTCCTGATCCCATTAAGAACGGATTGATTTCGCCAGGATGCTTCATTGTTTCTGAATTCAGGACATTCAGGAGAGGTTCGGCTATCTGGACACACTATTGGAACATAGAACATAGAAACGTACAGGACAGAACAGACGAGGTTGTGCCGAGGATTATCCTTAATCTAAAATAAAACAACCTAACCTACGCACCCCTCAACTCACTGCTATCCATGTGCCTATCCAGCAGTCGCTTAAATGTCCCCAATGACTCTGCTTCCACCACCACCGCTGGCAACGCATTCCATGCATTCACAACTCTCTGCGTAAAGAACCTACCTCTGACGCCTCCTCGATACCTTACTCCTAATATCTTAAAACTATGACCCCTCGAGCCAGTCAATCCTGCCCTGGGGAAAATGTCTGGCTATTGACTCTATCCATGCCTCTCATTACCTTGTATATCTCGATCAGGTCACCTCTCTTCCTTCTTCTCTCCAGTGAGAAAGGTCCAAGCTGAGTCAACCTCTCTTCATAAGACAAGCCCTCCAGTCCAGGCAGCATCCTGGTAAACCTTCTTTGCACCCTCTCCAAAGCCTCTGTATCTTTCCTATAATTTGGCGACCAGAACTGTTCACAATAATCCAAGTGTGGTCTCACCAGGGTCTTGTAGAGCTGCAGCAAAACCTCGTGGCTCTTCAACCCGATCCCCTTGTTAATGAAATCCAACACTTTATATGCTTTCTTAACAACCCTATCCACTTGGGTGGCAACTTTGAGGGATCTATGCACTTGAACACCAAGATCCCTCTGTTCTTCCACATTGCCAAGAATCCTGTCTTTAATCCTATATCCAGTATTCAAATCCGACCTTCTAAAATGCATCACTTTGCATTTATCCAGGTTGAACTCCATCTGTCATTTCTCAGTCCAGCTCTGCATCCTGACTATGTCGCTCTGCAGAATGCAATAGCCCTCAATACTATTGATGACACCTCCAAACTTTGTGTCATCTGCAAATTTACTAACCCATCCTTCATCCAAGTCATTTATAAAAACTACAAAAAGTTGAGACCCAAGACAGAGCCCTGCAGGACCCCACTCACCACTGACCTTCAGGCAGAACACTTTCCATCTACAACCACTCTCTGCCTTCTGTCAGCCAACCAATTCTGAATCCAGATCGCCAAATCTCCCTGTATCCCAAACCTCCTGACTTTATGAATGAGCCTACCATGGAGAACCTTATCAAATGCCCTGCTGAAGTCCATATACAGTACATCCACTGCTTGACCTTTGTCGACCTGTCTCATCATCTCCTCAAAGAACTCAATATGACTTGTGAGGCATGACTTGCCCCCCCCCAAAGCCATGCTGAATGCTTTTAATCACGCTATGCTTTTCCAAACAGCCATAAATCCTATCCCTCAGAATTCTTTCCAATTCTTTCCAAAACCTTGCTGACCACAGACTTGTCAATAATTGCCAGGGATCTCCCTACTCCTTCTTGAAAAAAAAGAACTACATTTGCCTCCCTCCAATCCTCCGGTACGAGGATCCCAAGGAGAATCAGGAAGCAAAGATCTTCCCCAGTGGCTTAGCAACCTCCATTTTCGCTTCCCGGAGAAGCCTTGGATAAATCTGGTCTGGCCCTCTGGACTTATCAATCTTAATGTTTGCCAAAATTTCAACTTCATCACCCTTGATCTGTTCGAGCCTGTTTCCCAGCTCCTCAAGGTTTTCATTCGCAACAAGGTCCCTTTCCTTAGTGAAAACCGAAGCAAGAAAACCCATTTAGAGCTTTCCCCATCTGCTCAGACTCCACGCACAAGTTTCCTACGCTATCCCCGACTGGCCTGACCTTGTCTCTGATCATTCTCTTATTCCTCACGTATGAGTAAAACGCCTTTGGGTTCTCCCTAATCCTTCCTGCTGCTGCTTCAGTTTGGTCAGATTCTCTTCGGCGTAATCGCTGTGTTAATAATCTGCTTGTTCATTTCACTTCAATCTATGTTTTGTGATCTATGCTTTATTGGGCTAACTTTTCTGACAGAAGAATATAGGCGAAACGTAGGCAAACGGGACTAGTTCACTTTGGGCAACTTGTTTGGCATGGATGATTTGGAATGCAGGGTCTGTTTGCCTATGGCTTTGTGAAAATTTCTCCCAGGACTAAGAAATAGTGGAAAGTCCACATTGAGTTGAAAATCTGAGACAAGGTTGCTCATCAGAGACAGAGGGATCACATAAGCTAAGTACTTGTAGTTATTGCTAGCTAATGCTCGAAAATGATGTCTTTTGATAAGTTTTTTTTTGAAGTTGGAAAGTTGTTATTTATTCTTTTTCAAGAAACTAACTTCCCTTGATCCTGGGGCGGGGGTGCAGAATGGGCCTCCTTTACAAAGATGGCCGCCGGCCCATTTCCCCACTCCCTTTTCCCGGCCGCGCTGATCAGAGCTCGGCACCTGTACAAACATGGCGGAGGGGCACGCGCGCCGGCTGCGCCGATCCTCCGCTCGGACGTCACCTGTACCAAGATGGCCGCTCGGGGGTGGGGGGTGGGGAGCACGCACTGGGGCCGGCCTTCACAAAGGTGGCCGCCGGGGCACGCCCCTCCCCTTCGCGGTCCCGGCGAATCGGCGGGGGGGGGGGAGTCTGAGCTCTCGCGAGGGCGGCCGGCGCCCCTGTGAAGTCGGGGCGGGAGACCCCGCGCCGGCCTTTTCCGCCCCGGATCGCCCAGAGCGCGGCCGCACGGTGAGGGCTTCACTGCGCAATATCCACATTTATACATAAATATAGGCACGGAGCGGGTTTAATACCGAATATACTCATCGATAGGTCAATATAGACCGACAGGGAGCACCGTGAGGTAAATATAGCGAGGCTGTGGCCTAGTGGTACAGGCTGTTAATTCAGTAACCCAGGGAATGTTCTGGAAACCTGAGTTTGAATTCGATAAATAATATATCTCCTTGAAAGTGGAGTCACAGGTCGATAGGATAATGAGGAAGGTGTTTCCTTTATTGGTCAGAGTATTGAGTACAGGAGTTGGGAGGTCATGTTGCGGCTGTACAGGACATTGGTTAGGTCACTGTTGGAATATTGTGGGCAATTCTGGTCTCCTTCCTATCGGAAAGATGTTGGGAAACTTGAAAGGGTTCAGAAAAGATCTACAAGGATGTTGCCGGGGTCGGAGGGGGGTGTCTGAGCGACAGGGAGAGGCTGAACGGGGCATAAACAAGGGCTGCAGATGCTGGAAACCAGGTTCTAGATCAGAGCGGTGCTGGAAAAGCACAGCAGGTCAGGCAGCGTCCGAGGAGCGGGGAACATCGACGTTTGGGGCAAAAGGCCTTCATCAGGAGTGAAGGTAGTGAGCCTGCAGGGTGGGGAGATAAGCGCGAGAGGAGGGTGGGGAGAGAGGAGCATAGAGTACAGTGGGTGAGTGGGGGGAGGGGATGGAGGTGATGGGTCAGGGAGGAGAGGGTGGGGGAAGGTAGCAAAGAGTACAGTGGGGGAGGGGATGGAGGTGATAGGTCAGGGAGGAGGGTGGGGGGGAGGTAGCAGAGAGTACAGTGGGGGAGGGGATGGAGGTGATAGGTCAGGGAGGAGGGTGGGGGAAGGTAGCAAAGAGTACAGTGGGGGGGGGATGGAGGTGATAGGTCAGGGAGGAGAGGGTGGGGGAAGGTAGCAAAGAGTACGATAGGTGAATGGGAGTGATGGGTCAGAAAGGAGGGTGGAGTGGATAGGTGGAAAGGAAGATAGGCAGGAAGGACAGGTCATGAGGGCGGTGCTCAGCTGGGAGGTTGGAGCTGGGGGTGTGGTGGGGGAAGGGGAAATGAGGAAACTGGTGAAGTCCACATTGATGCCCTGGGGTTGAAGTGTTCCAAGGGTGAAGGTGAGGCGTTCTTCCTCTAGGCATTGGGTGGTGAGGGAGCGGCACTGAAGGAGGCCCAGGACCTCCATGTCCTCGGCTGAGTGGGAGGGGGAGTTGAAATGTTGGGCCACAGGGTGGTGTGGTTGATTGGTGCGGGTGTCTCAGAGATGTTCTCTAAAGCGCTCTGCTAGGAGGTGTAGGAGACTAAACAGGCTGGGGATGTTTTCTCTGGAGTGTCGGAGGCTGAGGGGTGACCTTATCGAGGTTTACAAAATGCAAGGTTTGCGAAGGTTTGTAGCTCAGGTTGAGGTTTAGGGTGTAGGTTTGCTCGCTGAGCTGTAGGTTTGATATCCAGACGTTTCATTACCTGGCTAGGTAACATCAGTGGCGACCTCCATGTGAAGCGAAGCTGTTGTCTCCTGCTTTCTATTTATATCTTTTCTCCTGGATGGAGGAAAAAAAAGACCCAGTACAACCCATGAACAAAACCAACGTCATCTACAAAATTCCATGCAAGGACTGCCACAAACACTACATGGGACAAACAGGAAGCAAGTTAGCCACCAGGATACACGGACACCAGCTACCCACAAAAAGACACGATCCTCTCTCCCTCGTAGCCCTACACACGGATGAAAAAAACCCACCATTTCGACTGGGACAACACATCTATACTGGGACAGGCTAAGCAAAGACATGCCAGAGAATTCCTAGAGGCCTGGCACTCCAACCACCACGCCATAAACAAACACATAGATCTAGATACCATCTATCAACCCCTCAGAAAACGAACAGGAAATGACATCACCACGAACCCTATCCAGGAGAAAGATATAAATAGAAAACAGGAGACAACAGCTTCGCTTCACTTGGAGGTCGCCACTGATGATGTTACCTAGCCAGGTAATGAAACGTCTGGATATCAAACCTACAGCTCAGTGAGCAAACCTACACCCTAAAGGTTTACGAAATTCAGGGGCATGGATAGGATAAATAGACAAAGTCTTTTCCCTGTGGTCGGAGAGTCCAGAACTAGAGGGCATAGATTTAGGGTGAGGGGAAAGATATAAAGGAGACCTAAGGGGCATGATTTGGAGATTGCGATGTTGGACTGAGGTGTACAGAGTTAAAAATCACACAACCAACCACCTGATGAAGGAGCAGCACTCCGAAAACTAGTGTTTCTATTTAAACTTGTTGGACTATAACCTGATGTGGGGCATGGATAGGGTAAATGGGACAAGGTCTTTTCCCTGAGGTGGGGGGGAGTCCAGAACTAGAGGGCAAAGTTTTAGGGTGAAAGGGGAAAGATATAAAAGGGACCTACGGGGCAACCTTTTCACGCAGAGGGTAGAATGAGCTGCCAGGGGAAGTGGTGGAGTACAATTACAATATTTAAAAGGCATCTTGATGGGTATGAGAATAAGAAGGGTTTAGAGGGATATGGGCCAAGTGCTGGTAAATGCGACTAGATTAATTTAGGATATGTGGTTGGCATGGACGAGTTGGACCAAAGAATCTGTTTCCCTGCTATACAACTCTATGACTATTATGATGACCGTGAATCTGTTGTCCGTTGTTAGGAAAACCTCACCTTCTTCACTTATGTCCTTTTAGGGAAAGAAACTGCTAACTCCAGACTCTCAGCAATGTGGTTGACTTCCAACTGGTTATTGATACTGACGTCCTGTGAACAAAGTTTTTAAAAATTGGCTAAAAGGAAAGCAGAGTAGTTTGAAGAATACAGTGCGAGGAGCAATGGAAGATTAGCATAGAGCAAGAGAGTATGTGGAATATGGGGAGATTCCATTCTATGTGGGGCATGGTGAGGACTGTAGAGGGGTAAATATAGGGACAAATACTGGGAGAGCATAGTGAGGATTGCATTCTGGTAATACCTTAAATCAGGGGCAATCAAGGTTATAGAGAGCAGAATGTGCAACACAATGAGGAAAGGGCAGACTGAGCAATACATGATAAAAGCAGGATCAAAATGGGTAAACTGTGTGTAGGAAAGAGCGGGTTGAAGAATGCGGGTTTTGAAACAGGTAAACCTGGGAGAGAGCATTGTGTGGAATATGGGAATGTTAAAGGAATGGGGGAAGAGCACAGTGAACACTAGAGGTAACGATGGGAGACAGTAGGGCGAAGAATAGTCAGTGAATAGATTTGGGAAGGAGCTTGAGGAGGGCAAAAGGGAGGGAGTAGGATGAGGGATAAATCAGGCAGATGCTGTGAGGGCAGTGTGAGGAATACAGACCCAGAGTGGTGAACCAGGAAAGGAGAGGGAGAGAGCTGACTGACATGCACAAGTGGGCAGATAAGCCATGTGGTTGGGAGTAGGAAATATGGTGGGAAATACCACCACACATTGGGAGTCAGGTTGAGTTAGGACAGGAGATGAGTGGATATTTCAGAGAGTGTTGGATTGTACAGTGTGTGAAAACTTAATACAGATCTTTTCAACATGGCTTCACTTGTAGCTTTTAAAAGATGTGATAACTGGGCACTTGGAGAATAATGGTAGGATTGTGCAGAGCCAAGTGTGATTGATTAGTGGGAAATCATGTTTAACAATCTGCTTTGAAGTTTTTATTTTGAAGATTAACTGCAGGATTGGAAAAGGGGAATTCAGTGGATGTGATGTATCTGCACTTTCAGAGGGCTTTTAATAAAGGCTGTGCTATAATCAGCAAAATTAGATGATGTCAGACTGAGCGTTTAATATTTTGTCAGGGATTGAGAATTGATTGGTGGACAGAAATTGAGTACGGTTGGGTTATTCTCCGTCTGTGACCATTGGTATACTGCAAGGACAGGTACTCCGGCCAGAGCTGTTCACAATCCATGTCAATGATTTGATGGGGCCACATGCAATAGTTCCACATTTGCTGGTGAGGTCAAATGAGATTGGAGCATGAACAGGGTTTAAGAGCATTTGGACAAGCTAACTTGAGTTAGTATCATGGACAGGTGGAAAATGTGAAGCTCTGCACCCCTCCCCTTTGAGGGAAACAGAAGTATTTCTTTAAATGGTGAGAAACTGAGGGGTGCAAGTGTCAAAAAAAAAGCATCACTGAAAGCTAACGCATGGGTATAGCAACTGGTTAGAAAGGCAAATGTTTTGGCCTCAATTACAAGAGAGTTTGAGGGCAGGAGTAAAGAAATCTCACCAACTGTGGCGAACCTTGGGAGAGGTCACATCTGGCATTGTCTACAGAGGTTTGAGGCTTATTGTGATGAATATATTTGCTGTAATGGGCATAATGAAGGAACTGGTGGAATTGGACAAGTGAGACCAGGGACAGTGTGTACCTGGAGTCAGGAACAGTTGTATTGTGTCTGCAGTGGAGCAAAACATGGTTCTGCACAAAAATGATGGGTTCCTTGAGATTGGATTCTACTGATGAATCTGTAGTTGCAGCTGTAGATACCTTAAATTCTGCACAAATGGTGTGGCCAGTTTATCCCTTAGTTTGTTGCCAGACTGACTTCCTGCTTTTTTTTTCCCCCCCCAGATGCCTGGTGTCACAGTGAAGGACGTGAACCAGCAGGAGTTTGTCAAAGCCCTGGGTGCTTTTCTCAAGAAGTACGTACCAAATGCCTCACTGAGGCTTAAAGAAAAGCTTGCATTTTATTGTTCAGATTTTTTTTAGACCCAGTAAGATGCTGGAGTTAATAATGAAACGACCCCCTGTGCTGATAAATTTCAGCTGTCTGAACTGCGGCCTTTAACAAAACCAGACCAGGTCCCATTGATCACTCATTCCTATCACTTGTAACCCATGTTGCCTTGTGGTCTGTGAAACAAATCCCCCTTCTCTCAAGTAATCTCAAATGTGAACATTTGATTTAAACCACTGAGTTGCCCAGTTATATCTGGCTGTTTAATTTATAATAAGCATGTAATCCAGGTTATTCCATTACCAATAACATTTCCATTAAGAAAATATCAAGCTGAGTTTTGTGATCACTCAGCCACTGCTCTCTGGGAAAGAGAATTTCAAGCACTAACAAGCTTCTGATCCATCTACCATAACCTCTCCTAGTTCTAGGTTACCCAATAAGAGGAAATGTTCTCCCAACATCTATTTTGCCAAGTGTTGTCCCCTGCCCCCCCCCCCCCCCCCCCAAATCCTGCATCTTGCAATGAGATCAGTTTATCAATTGAACTGCTTTTAAACAAAGGCAAAAAGTAGTCCGGGAGAATTGATAATCTATAACGTAACTAAGAATACAAAAGGACAGGATGTCTACTTTATGTAATTTAAACTTTATCCCTTTTAAAACGCCCACCCTCCATCTCGCACAAACACACACCACAATCGAGTGGAGCAGGAGGAAAGTATAGAGGAACACCATTCTCTATCACTGGTTCAAAATCATCAAATTAGATTCATTGGTACAAAGGGCTGGTGAACTAATGATATTTACACAGCAAGAGTCAGTCTTTAGTTCACTGGTTTCTTGGTTGGACCCAGGCTTTTCCTTTCCCTTTAGGTCTTAACATTCTTCCTTTCAGCGAATGAATGTTGTTTCTCTTTCGTTGTTGAAACTTCTCCAGAGCAAAGGTGTTGATGCTGCAATTTGGGGCTTCGTCCCCTTCTATTTCCCTTTCTTCCTTCCCTCCATCAATAGGGCTTGTGTTAAACTGCAGCTGATCCAATCAGAAGGATTTGCTGTGCTGAGCTCTTCTATGTACATCACAACTGGTGCCAATTGAAAAGCCAATCAAAAGACTCTGGGCAGAATCACCTGATCTCTCTCTTTTCTCTCTCTCTCTTTTCTGCCTTCTCTCTCATTGTTCCAGTAAGGTAGCATTGTCGATACAATTCTGCGTGCTCTTGTGAATTGTTTTTAAAACTGCAAGCATCTCTTTGCATGATTGCTTTGATTTTAAAGCAGTATATCTTTCCATCTTTACTCTGGAGTCTTGAAGTTGTCTTTACAATATCGTGGGCCAATTGGCTGCTCAGACCTGCTCTGCCATTTGATGAGATTGGATGTTTCCTCTTATTGGGAAACCAAAAACTAGCAGAGTCTATAGATGCTTCACTTTGAAGGTAGATGGGTCACAGAGGGTTGTTAGCCTTTGAAATTCTCTTCCCAATGCACGTTGTTCCAGATGTGGTCTCGAGTGCCCTGTAAAATTTCAGCAAGACTTCCCCTACTTGTACACTCTGCCAATCGTTAAAAATGGAGCTGATCTGATTGTGACATAGTCATAGAGATGTACAGCACGGAAACAGATCCTTCGGTCCAACACGTCCATGCCGACCAGATAAATTTCACAACATCTTTCCAAGAGGAAGGAGACCAGAATTGCAAGCAATATTCCCAACAGTGGCCTAACCAATGTCCTGTACAGCCGCAATATGACCTCCCAACTCCTGTACACAATACTCTGACCAATAAAGGAAAGCATACCAAGTGTCACCTTCACTATCCTATCTACCTGCGACACCACTTTCAAGGAGCTATGAACCTGCACTCCAAGCTCTCTTTGTTCAGCAACACTCCCTAGAACCTTACCATTAAGTGTATAAGTCCTGCTGAGATTTGCTTTCCCAAATGCAGCACCTCACATTTATCTGAATTAAACTCCATCTGCCACTTCTCAGCCCATTGGCCCATCTGGTCCAGATCCTGTTTTATTCTGAGGTAACCCTCTTCGCTGTCCACTCCACCTCCAGTTTTGGTGTCATCTGCAAGCTTACTAACTGTACCTCTTATGCTCTCATCCAAATAATTTTCAATCCACTTTTCCTATTGTCCCTCAAAATCTATGACTCCTTTGTCAGTTAAAAATCTTCAGTCTCAGAGCCTTGAGGTCAATCTTCCACTGCACTCCATGGGAGAGGATTTCTAAGACTTAACAACCCTCTGTGACCCATCTGCCTTCAAAGGGAAACATCTTTAAACTCAAGTTTCTGGTTTCCCTATAAGAGGAAGCATCCTCTCAACATCCACCTTGCCAAGCCCCTCAGAATCCTGCATCGTGCAGTGAGATCATCTCTCAATCTCTAATCTAGAAACCTAATCTGGTCATTCTTCCTTCTAAAGATTAATTCCAGGAATCTTTCTTTGAACTGTCTTCAGTACAAATCTAGCCAGCTGCGGAATTTAAAAATTCAGTCAAGAAATCTGGAATTGAAAGCTAGTTTCTGTGATGGTGACCAAGATGATTCCTGTTAAAGGCTGATCTAGTTCACTCCTACTTTAGGGAATGGAATGTGTCGTGCTTGTCCTGTCTGGCCCACACATGACTGCAGACCCACAGCAATGTGGTTGACTCCTAATTTCCACCTGAAATGGCCTAGGAAGCCACTCTGTCCAAGAGATGAGCTACAGCTTTAGAGATAAGCTTTAGATAGTGACCTTGCAAGTTACACCATGCCACACGAATGAGGAACACTAATAAAGAGGCCACAACCATAGACCATGTTCCAGATGTCTCACTAGTGCCCTGTAAAGTTTCAGCAAGATGTCCCCTTCTTGCATACTCCATTTCCCTTTATAATAAAGGCCCATGTTCTAGTTGTCTCCCTAATTGTGTTTTAGCTGCATGTTAGTTTGTGTTTTTTGTGACATATGCACAAGGACTCTGGTGCAGGTCCCCTCTGTCAGTTATGTTCTGATTTTCTACCTGCCAAAGTGGACACTTTCACATTATATTCCATCTGCAAATATTTTACCTTCCTAAAGTGTTCTCTGTCCGTGACTGTGCCTGGAATCCTAAGTCCTGAAACTGCCTGAGTAAATCTCACTTCATTTTAGGTTATTGATTTTAAAGTTTTAGTTTTTCCATGCTTTGAGCAGCGATTGGATGGGTGTTGATCTGAACCAGGTCTATTGAAATTTAATAACGTAGCAAATTCGAGCAGCAGGAGGCCATTAAGAGCTTCACCCCTTCAGTATGCTAGCTGATCATCCGACTCAATAGTCAGTTCCTGCAAAGAGCAGGACTCAGCAATTCAGCCCCTTGAGCCTGCTGCAACATTCAGTGCGATCATTGTTGATCTCATCTAGTATACTTGTTGTTACTTGTATTTATTTTTCCCCACTTGTGTGGATTCCAACAGGGGACCTTTCACATTTGTCTGTGTTTACAGGTCTGGCAAGTTAAAGGTACCCGATTGGGTTGACACCGTGAAGCTGGGCAAACACAAAGAACTTGCTCCATATGATGAGAACTGGTTCTACACCCGCGCTGGTGAGTGCAGTTAATCCAATTTCCCCTCTTTTGTTGTTGTTTAGGGACTGTCTCTGCCTCAGAATTCAGATGTGGCTTTTTGGGAAAGCTAATCTTAGCAGGAGTTATGCACTTAATGGTACGGTCCTGGGGAGTGTTTCTGAACAAAGAGACCTTGGTGTGCAGGATAACAGCTCCTTGAAAGTGGAGTCGCAGGTAGATAGGATAGTGAAGGAGGTGTTTGGTCTGCTTTCCTTTATTGGTCAGAGTATTGAGTACAGGAGGTGGGAGGTCATGTTGTGACTGTACAGGGCATTGAATAATTGTGTAATTCTGGTCTCCTTCCTATCGGAAGGATGTTGTGAAACTTGAAAGGGTTCAGAAAAGATTTACAAGGATGTTGCCAGGGTTGGAGGGTTTGAGCTACAGGGAGAGGCTGAACAGGCTGGGGCTGTTTTCCCTGGAACGTTGGGGGCTCAGGGGTGACCTTATAGAGGTTTATAAAATCATGAGGGGCATGGATAGGGTAAAGAGACATGGTCTTTTCCCTGGGGTGGAGGAGTCCAGAACTAGAGGACATTAGGTTTAGGGTAAGAGGGCAAAGATATAAAAGGGACCTAGGAACAACTCTTTTTATGCAAAGGGTGGTGCGTGTATGGAATGAGCTGACAGAGCTTGTGGTGGAGGCTGGTACAATTACAGCATTTAAAAGGCATCTGAATAGGAAGGGTGTAAAGGGATATGGGCCAAGTGCTGGCAACTAGGACTAGATTAGGTTGGGATATCTGGTCGGCATGGACGAGTTGGGCCAAAAGGGTCTGTTTCCGTGCTGTACATCTCTTGACTATCTGAATAGCCCACCTTTCCTCATTCTGTCAGTACGCAACTCTGATGTAAAGTTTCAGCTTTCAGCTGCTCTCCAACCCATTTTAACAGGGTCTGATGATCCGTGGAGATTGGGACTGGGCAGAGAAATAAAGAATTGAGCTTTATATGGTGTTGTTCACTTCACCCGGATGGCTTGAAGTCCTTTACAGTCCATGAAGTACTCCCTTGAGATGTCGTCCCCATTTTACCATAGTAAACATTTCTGTAAATTGGCACGTGGCAAGCTCCCACAAGAAGCAAGCTGATGACCTGATGGTTTGTGGCTTTGTGTATGTGATATCAGTTGAGGGGTATATGTTGGGCAAAATATTGTCCTGGGGTCTGTTACGTCCACCCAGGTAGGGAGATGGATACGCAATTTGCCGACGACTATGAGGTAATGACACTGTGACAGTGCAATACTCCCTCGATTGCACACAAGGTTGTCTACTGATTTTTGTACTTGGGTCTTGAACCTGGACACTTCAGATTCAGAGGTATCCACTGCTCACATTTCTCGAATGGGAAAGCAGGCTATTGCAGACTTTGGAGCCTCGAAATAACACTTGCTAAAGTGCACAGCAAACTAGGCAGCATGTGCAGAGAGAAGGCAGTTATCAGGATGTCTGATCAGTTTTGATGAAAAAGTCGTTGATCTGTAAAGTTAACTATTAATCTGAAAATGTCAGCTCTTTTTGTCTGCATTCATATGGGTGCTGCCTTTTTGACTAGGTTGGTACCAGGAATGAAGGGGCTGTCATACGTGGAAAGGTTGAGTAGATTGGATTTGTGCACTTTGGAATAAAGAAGAATATTATTGAAATGTACACTGTTCTTAAGGGGCTTGACAAGAGATATTGAGGAAAGGTTGTTTGGAGAGTCTAGGGTAATAATCTCTGAACGGGGGTCATACTTTTAAAACAGATGAGAAATTTCTCCTGAGAGCAGCAAATCTGTAGAGCTCTTTACTCTTGAGGGTTGTTGAGGCTAAGTCATTAAGTATATTCAAGGCTGAGCTAGATTTATGATCCGTGAAGGAATCATGGGTCATAGAGAAGGCAGTCTGTTTGTGGTTCACCGCATAAACTGTCATCTCGTTGAATAGAGCAGGTGACTTGATGGGCTGAGTGGCCTGTTCCTGCTCCTGTGTCTTATGGTCTGGTAGAGATGCCTGTTCAAGTATACAGGACAATATCCTAACCATTTTTCAAGTTCTCTCCTGTTTTGGCTATCTTTATTCCCTCAATCAAGCCAGTTGAAAGATGAGCTAATTGTGCTTTTGTCGTTACTTTCTGTGGGATCTTGCTGTGCCACGGGCAGCTTTTTGCTCTCCGTGATTTGCTTGTGGGGCATTTCAGTATATCTCGAGACTGCAAAATGCATAGTTGTTTCTCCTAAACTGAGCTCCTCCTGGTTACGAAAGACTGCTTCCTGAGATAGTTGGTGATTGGAGGGGGGGGGGGGGGGTGGGGAGGCTATGGGAGAGCAGAGGCAGTGTGGGTGAGGAAAGATGATCATGATAAAGCAGAGTGATGGTGGAGGGGAGGGATGTGATGGGAGAGCGGAGGCGGTGGGTGAGGGGAGGGATGTGATGGGAGAGCGGAGGTGATGGGTTTCAGAAATTGGAATTTTTCGAATTTCAGAATAAGTGACAGTTTGGTGAAAATTTTTTTTAAAAAAACTTACCGAAGAGGAGGCTTACTATGAGTACTATAGACCTGGGGACACAATTGAAGCCTGCCAGTGTTGGGTCATGTCCCCACATGTCGCATGTGAGTGACACTTATCGACTGAGTGTGGAGTTGGGTTAACTTTGCATGCCAAACAACCTTGTTAACAAAAGAAATTTCACAAAAAAACTTTGGCTTTCGGGATTTTTGGCCAAAGGTTTGTCTACCTGTACTTTTAATCTCTCTAAATCTTAATGTCTGTCTTGAATGTCCTCTAAATTCAGAGTCCTCTGCCAATTTTGAAGACTGAAGAAATTCCTGTGTCTTAGTCCTAAATGGGCCTACCTTTTATTGAGAACACTCCATTGCGCTCGCTGTCTGTGTCTGTGTCTCTCTCTCTTTCTCCTCTCCTCCTCCAATCCCCCCCCCCCCCCCCCCCCCCTCCCATTTAATGTTCAGGACATTGGTGAGGCCACATTTGGAGTACTGCACACATTTCTGGTCATCCTATTAGAGGAAGGATGTTATTAAACTGGAAAGGATGCAAAAAAAAAGTTACAAGGATGTTACTGAGATTTCAGTTTAAAAGGAGAGGTTACATAGGCTTTTTTTTCCTCTGGGGTGTGGGAGGCTGAGAGATGACCTTAGATTTATAAAATGATGAGAGGCATAGATAAGGTGAGTAGCCATGGTCTTGTTCCCAGTGTAGGTGTGTCCAAAACAAGAGTGCTCAGGTTTAAAGTTTGAGGGGAATGTTTTAAAAGGGACCTAAGGGGCAACGTTTTCATGCAGAGGGGTAGTGCATATATGGAATGAACTGCTCGAGGAAATAGTGGACATGGGTGCAATTACAACATTTAAAAGACATTTGGACAGCTACGTGGATAGGAAGGGTTTAGAGGGGAATGGGCCAAGTGCAGGCAAATGGGGCTAGTTTAGTTTAGGAAACCTGGTCAGCATGGAAGAGTTGGACTGAAGGGTCTGTTTCTGTGCTTTATGGCTCTATGACTAGAGAAAGCATCCAACTTGAGGATTAACACGTGTATTGCACAAAGGTGAGTGTCTGGTCAGAACAATTAACAAAAACAGCAGAGAATAACTAAAAGGTTAATTAGTGGACTGGGGTGAGAGTAATAGGAATTTTTTTTAAATGAATAGTGAAGTAGTTTAACAAAGATTGGAGTATGTCGAGTGAATTTTGATCTCGCAAGCAAGAATGGGTAGTTAATATTGGAGCAAATAGTGAAGGTTGGGAGGCTGCAGTGAGAACCTGGTCTAACTGTAAACCTGTGTGCTTGTTTCAGCCTCCACAGTGCGTCACCTGTACTTGAGGGGCGGTGTTGGAGTTGGCGCCATGACCAAGATCTATGGTGGGCGCCAACGGAATGGTGTGAAGCCCAGTCACTTCAGCCGCGGCTCCAAGTCTGTGGCTAGGAAGGTGCTGCAAGCTCTGGAAGGCCTGAAGATGGTGGAGAAGGATCCTAATGGGTAAGGGCTTTTCTAATTTTAAGCTCCCACTTGTAGCTGTACTGTACCATAAAGTGGTAGATTCTTTAAAGCACCTTGTCCTGACTTTATACTGCTGAGTGCGGCAACTAACCTGAGCTGCTTTTACACGTATTGTTAGTCAACAGCCCATTCACAATTTTTAGACAGTAGGTATTCCCCATAGTTGTGGATGAGTCTCTGCTCTGGTTGTGTTGCCTTAACGTGTGCTGTGGTCACCCTTCTAGATTTGTTTTTGTTGTTGAAGCTCATGTTATTGGTTTAATTTCATTGAGTTTGATGGGTTTGTAAACTGATGCACTGGGCGGCAGCTCTCATCTGTCTGCTTATTGTCCTCCCTCACCTGCTGCCACAGCATGTGTCCGTGCAAAGTCTTGAATTTCTTTGCTCCTGAGGTTGAGATTTTCTGCACTTTCCCTTAGTTTGACCAGCTGGGGGAACCTGAAACTCCCATATCCAAAACTCTCTGTAAATCTGTTGTTTCAGGTCACATTGCAGGGTTATGAATGTAGAGCCTTTGAAATGGGCAAACTCTGAGCAGCATAGCTTGGTGTAGTTTGGAATAAAGTGCTGGCTTTTTAACACTTCAACTTTTCTCCCCCCTACAGTGGCCGCAGACTGACTCCACAAGGACAGAGGGACCTAGACCGTATTGCTGGCCAGGTGAGTACATTAAACTAGAATGCGTGCTTGTTAAAATTTGAACAAAGGCTGGCTGCACTGATTAACGATGCATTGTTAATGCTGTAACATTTTACGAAACTCCTAGAAGCAGTGAAATTGAGGAATTTCCCAGCACTGAAATTTGAAAGGGTTCAGAATAGATTTACAAGGGTTGGAGGATTTGAGCAAGAGGGAGAGGTTGAATAGACTGGGGTTGTTTTCCCTGGAGCGTCAGAGGCTGAGGAGTGACTTTATGGAGGTTTATAAAATCATGAGGGGCATGGATAGGGTAAATAGACACTGTCTTTTCCCTGGGGTCGGGGAGTCCAGAACTATAGGGCATTGATTTAGGGTGTGGGGGTGGGAAGATATAAAAGAGACCTAAGGGGCAACTTTTTCACACAGAGGGTGGTATGTGATGGAATGAGCTGCCAGAGGAAGTGGTGGAGGCTGGTACAATTGCAACATTTAAAAGGCATCTGGATGGGTATATGAATAGGAAGGGTTTGGAGGGATATGGGCCTGGAACGTGTTGTCAGCAGAGGTGGGAGAGGCAGGCACAGTAGATTCATTTAAGGTGCATCTGGACAGATGCATGAGTAGGTGGGGGGCAAAGGGATACAGATGCCTAGGAATTGGGCGACAGGTTTAGACAGTGGACTTAGATCAGTTTAGGCTTGGAGGGCTGAAGGGCCTGTTCCTGGGCTGTAAATTTTCTTGTTCATTGAGTGCTGGCAAGTGAGGGCTACATCAGATTGGGATAGCTGGTCCGCATGGATGTGTACGTTTCTATGAAGCGCTCACCCAGCCTTTAAGAGCACAATTTACTTCCTTTTAAAATGCTTTAAATTAGATGATGCACAGGGAATTGAGGTGTATACTTCTGATCAATTTGTTGCAGCAGATGAAAAATATACCTTTTTTGTTTCTCTTTTGCAGGTCGCAGCAGCGAGCAAGAAACATTGAATGTGTGTATTGTTTATTGGAGAATGATTAAAGTCTTCAGTTCTAACTGCTGCTTCGGTGCTTATTCTATATCTTCTGCTAGTTGTTTGGATCAAATAAGGGCTTCTATCATGTCTCTCATGGATCATTGTCCAGTCACTCTTTGTAAAATGTTTCTCATTGATGTGACATGCTTTTGATGAGTCCACGCATTCATTTCTTTGACGATAATTTTACAAGAGTGTGCTCTTTTGTTCTGAATTGTTGCCTCTAAAATGGTTTCCTTATCATTGACAGATTGCAACAATAACGTGCAGTCACTACAAACGACTTACTTTTTAAGGCTGCTTATTTGAATTGAATTAAATTTGTTTTATTGTCAGGTGCACTCTTGAGTACAGTGAAAGGTTTGCAAGTTGTCACTTATGGTGCCATCTTGGGTAGGAAACGCCTAGGTACAGATTCTTCAGTACAAGTTCCCAAGGAGGGGTGGAATTAGAAAAATAAAGAAATCAGTCCAGTATTACGCCGTAGGGACAAATTAGAAAAAAACGGGGAAATAAAAAGTTCAGGAAAAACTGCCTTTCCACGCTGCCTCTAGTCCACACCGGGCCTTAAATTACCCAGGCTGGACGTTCATGCTAGGCCAAGAGGACACTTTGATGGATCATCCCTAAGGACGGGGTTCCAAGCCCACACTGAAGCCGGGAGTTCAGGATGTTGGTGAGGAGAAAGGAAAATGTTCTGGCTGAAGTGTCCTACTGTGCCAAAACACAAGGGGGCACACCTGAGAAAGTGCTCAGTGTCAGATGATCGGCCGACTGCATTGTAACAGAGCTAGTGCCTCAATAGGTGAGCAGTAAACTTACTCATCATAAATAATCAAGCTTCTCAACGTCCAAGGTGGAGATGTTTGTAAGATGTAGGTCAAGCAAATTTCTTTTTTTGTCAAATATTTTGATAATTTTTTCTTAAACTGTGCCTTGGATTAGGGGGTCCTATTAATTGCGGTTGAGCTATCTGAACAGTACCTTAATGTATTCAGTATAATCTAAGCACACAATCCTTGTATGAAATGTCACTAAGAATTGCAATTGTGTCCCATTGGGATCTGGGTTGAAATGTTGTCAATTTCTGCTCTACTGAAATGCTGCTATAGTATAATGTCACCTGATGATATTACGAGCATTATCCAGGCATCTGAGTTTTAAAGTTTGAGTTCCCCTGCTTATATTACATGTTCTTAATGCAGTGAGACATTCCACAACCTTCGATAGACCCATATTCTGATGAATAGTAGTGCACTCTGCCTCCAGCTCCAGGCTATGTGTGCATGTGTTACTGTCAATGGTGACAGCACGCGTTAATGTTAAGGCACTATAGAATGATGTTGAGGTTTTATTTTCAGCTTGGCTGTTCATTTTCTTTTTCCAGTGTAGCTGACAGGATTTATGAAAAAGTATTGAATTGCAAAAAGGCCCCCTAACAAAAATTAAGTTATTTCTTTACGTTGTTCATTGGTGATGGTGCACGGCAGCACACTGAACAGGGAATTCAATTCTGGTTTGTGTTTAATTTACCATTCAAGAGGTGAAAGGAAGTTTTTCAGATCTGTTACCTGGAGGAAAATGAGTAGAAATTGCACAGGCCACTGTCCAGAATCAGGAGCTGCCAGAGGCTTTGAGATTTGCAAAGTCCATGTCATTGTTCAGCAAAGTTTGTAAAGCAACTACGCTGCAATCAACTTCAATTTAGTGGTGGGGAAGCTTCTAGAAATGGTTATTTGAGATAGTAGTCACATAGAAAAAGGTAGGTTGATCAGGAACCGCTAGCGTGAATTTTTAAACAGTAAAATAGTTTTTTGACTAACGTGCTGAAGTGTTCTTTGTAGAAGTGACAAAGGTTTGGGGCGGGTAGTGCTGATGCGATCTACATGGATTTCCAGAAAGTGTTCAATACAATTGTGCACAACAGAATCAAGAGAGATTACAGATTGTGGGCTGGGAGGAGTGTTGATGCACAATTGGCTGAAGGATGTCCAATAGTAATGGTTGAGGGAATATTTGTATTGGGAGTTTCTCACAAGTCCGTATTTGAGCTCTTTTTTTTTTCTGATCTAAACCATTTGGATCTTCAATGAGCGAGAATACTGAAGTCCAAAGGACATAAATAGGTTGAAGTGATCCTTCATTAGCAGATGAAGGTAAATGCACAGATGCGTGAGATGATAGATTTGGAAGGAGGCGCACAATATAAAGTAGTGGGTACTGTATTTGGGCACAAGTCCCTGATGTAGATGTGCTTAGACCAGTGAAGGTTTACAGGGTGGGTTACAACAAAGTGTCCTCAACTTTCACAGGAGAGTAGGGTACAAGAACAAGGTCATGCTGAGCTTCCACAATGTCCTTACTAAATCTCCAACTGGAGGATTCTGAATGCTACAAAATATGGAACTGCATTGGAGACAGAAGAGATTTACAAGACTAGGAATTAGGAAGAGCAGGCCATTTGACTCTCTAGATCCTGCTCTCCCATTCAACAGGATCTGACATTCCTCACCTCTGCTTCTGTATGCTTTCCCTGTAACTCTTGATTTCCTCCAACTGGTCAAGAAGTTATATATGTTAGCCTCAAAAATGCCCACAGACTTTGGGGGAGTGAGATCCTTCAGATAGGCTGGAGCGGTTGGCACTGCTCCATGAAGAGGAGATCTCTTACAAGATTTCAATGTCGTAGAATCGTCAAAGTAGCAAGAGAGAAACTGTTGAAGTAAGAAGGTGGAGTTTTGTGATTTACAATGGCAATAGAGGGGGAAAAAAATCACCAGTGGGTTATAGATGTGGAGGCAGAGGCAATTGAAGCATTCAAACTGACCTTGGATGGTGACCTCTTGCAAAATGTCCATATTACAGAGGAGGAAGCGCTGGTTGTCTTGAAATGCATAAAAGTGGATAAATCCCCAGGACCTGATCAGGTGTACCCGAGAACTCTGTGGGAAGCTAGAGAAGTGATTGCTGGGCCTCTTGCTGTATCATCGATGGTCACAGGTGAGGTGCCGGAAGACGGGAGGTTGGCTAATATGGTGCCACTGTTTAAAAAGGGTGGTAAGGACAAGCCAGGGAACTATAGACCAGTGAGCCTGACCTCAGTGGTGCACAAGTTGTTGGAGGGACATGATTTACATGTATTTGGAAAGGCAAGGACTGATTAGGGATAGTCACCATGGTTTTGTGCGTGGGAAATCATGTCTCAAACCTGATTGAGTTTTTTGAGGAAGTAACAAAAGAGGATTGAGGGCAGAGCGGTTAGATGTAATCCACATGGACTTCAAGGTAAAATCAATGACTGCAGATGCTGAAAATCAAATACTGGATTAGTGCTGCTGGAAGAGCACAGCAGTTCAGGCAGCATCCAACGAGCTGCTCGTTGGATGCTGCCTGAACTGCTGTGCTCTTCCAGCACCACTAATCCACTATATGGACTTCAGTAAGGCGTTCAACAAGGTTCCCCATGGGAGACTGATTAGCAAGGTTAGATCGCATGGAATGCTGGGAGAACTAGCCATTTGGATACAGAACTGGCTCAAAGGTAGAAGACCGAGGGTGGTGGTGGAGGGTTGTTTTTCAGACTGGAGGCCTGTGACCAGTGGAGTGCCACAAGGATCGGTGCTGGGTCCAATACTTTTCATCATCTATATTCACATCCAAATCATTTATATAAGAGGTATAGTTAGTAAGTTTGCAGATGACACCAAAATTGGAGGTGGAGTGGACAGCTAAGAGGATTACCTCAGATTACAACAGGATCTTGATCAGATGGGCCAATGGGCTGAGAAGTGGCAGATGGAGTTTAATTCAGATAAATGTGAGGTGCTGCATTTTGGGAAAGCAAATCTTAGCAGGACTTATACACAATGGTAAGATCCTAGGGAGTGTTGCTGAACAAAGAGACCTTGGAGTGCAGGTTCATAGCTCCTTGAAAGTGGAGTCGCAGGTAGATAGGATAGTGAAGAAGGTGTTTCCTTTATTGGTCAGAGTATTGAGTACAGGAGTTGGGAGGTCATGTTGCGGCTGCTCAGGACATTGGTTAGGCCACTGTTGGAATATTGTGTGCAGTTCTGGTCTCCTTCCTATTGGAAAGATGTTGTGAAACTTGAAAGGGTTCAGAAAAGATTTACAAGGATGTTGCCAGGGTTGGAGGATTTGAGCCACAGGGAGAGGCTGAACAGGCTGGGGCTGTTTTCCCTGGAGCGTCGGAGGCTGAGGGGTGACCTTATAGAGGTTTACAAAATTGAGGGCCATGGATAGGATAAATAGGCACAGTCTTTTCCCTGGGGTCAGGGAGTCCAGAACTAGAGGGCATAGATTTTGGGTGAGAGGGGAAAGATATAAAAGGGACCTAAGGGGCAACTTTTTCACCCAGAGGGTGGTACGTGTATGGAATGAGCTGCCAGAGGATGTGGTGGAGGCTGGTACAGTTACAGCATTTCAGAGGCATTTGGATGGGTATATGAATAGGAAGGGTTTGGAGGGATATGGGCCGAGTGCTGGCAGGTGGGACGAGATTGGGTTGGGATATCTGGATCAGCATGGACGGGTTGGGCTGAAGGGCCTGTTTCTTTGCTGTACATCTCTATGACTCTTTCTATTTAAGTAAGCAAGCAGGAGGCTGGGAGAATACAGCAAAGCAGGCAGCACCAGGAGGGACAGGCAGATGGCTGGGAGAACGCAGCAAGGCAGGCAGCATCAGGAGGGACAGGCAGGAGGCTGGGGGAACACAGCAAGGCAGGCAGCATCAGGAGGGACAGGCAGGAGGTTGGGAGAACACAGCAAGGCAGGCAGCGTCAGGAGGTGGAGAAGTCAAATTTCCAGTATAATCCTTCAGGATTGAACTGGGTTTGTACCATGGCAAAGCCTCTTCTAAGGATGCCCACTTTTGAAAACGTTGTCTGCCCCAATCCTGAAGAGGGTTGGACCCGAACTGATGACTTGGTAAAAACAATGACAGCAGATGCTGGAAACCAGATTCTGGATTAGTGGTGCTGGAAGAGTACAGCAGTTCAGGCAGCATCCAAGTAGTTTCAAAATCGACGTTGCGGGCAAAAGCCCTTCATCAGGAATAAAGGCAGTGAGCCTGAAGCGTGGAGAGATAAGCTAGAGGAGGGTGGGGGTGGGGAGAAAGTAGCATAGAGTACAATGGGTGAGTGGGGGAGGGGATGAAGGTGATAGGTCAGGGAGGAGGGTGGAGTGGATAGGTGGAAAAGGAGATAGGCAGGTGGGACAAGTCAAGGGGACAGTTACGAGCTGGAAGTTTAGAACTCGGGTGAGGTGGGGGAAGGGGAAATGAGGAAACTGTTGAAGTCCACATTGATGCCCTGGGGTTGAAGTGTTCTGAGGCGGAAGATGAGGCGTTCTTCCTCCAGGCGTCTGGTGGTGAGGGAGCGGCGGTGAAGGAGGCCCAGGACCTCCATGTCCTTGGCAGAGTGGGAGGGGGAGTTGAAATGTTGGGCCACGGGGCGGTGTGGTTGATTGGTGCGGGTGTCCCGGAGATGTTCCCTAAAGCGCTCTGCTAGGAGGCGTCCAGTCTCCCCAATGTAGAGGAGACCGCATCGGGAGCAACAGATACAATAAATGATATTAGTGGATGTGCAGGTAAAACTTTGATGGATGTGGAAGGCTCCTTTAGGGCCTTGGATAGAGGTGAGGGAGGAGGTGTGGGCGCAGGTTTTACAGTTCCTGCGGTGGCAGGGGAAAGTGCCAGGATTGGAGGGTGGGGCGTGGACCTGACCAGGTAGTCACGGAGGGAACAGTCTTTGCGGAAGGTGGAAAGGGGTGGGGAGGGAAATATATCCCTGGTGGTGGGGTCTGTTTGGAGGTGGCGGAAATATCGGCGGATGATTTGGTTTATGCGAAGGGTGGAAGGTGCGCACCAGGGGCGTTCTGTCCTTGTTACAGTTGGAGGGGTGGGGTCTGAGGGTGAAGGTGCAGGATGTGGACGAGATGTGTTGGAGGGCATCTTTAACCACGTGGGAAGGGAAATTGCAGTCTTTAAAGAAGGAGGCCATCTGGTGTGTTCCGTGGTGGAGCTGGTCCTCCTGGGAGCAGATACGGCGGAGGAATTGGGAATACCGATGGCATTTTTGCAAGAGGTAGGGTGGGAAGAAGTGTAATCCAGGTAGCTGTGGGAGTCGGTAGGTTTGTAAAAAATGTCAGTGTCAAGTCGGTCGTCACTAATGGAGATGGAGAGGTCCAGGAAGGGGAGGGAAGTGTCAGAGATGGTCCAGGTAAATTTAAGGTCAGGGTGGAATGTGTTGGTGAAGTTGATGAATTGCTCAACCTCCTCGCGGGAGCACGAGGTGGCACCAATGCAGTCATCAGTGTAGCGGAGGAAGAGGTGGGGAGTGGTGCCGGTGTAATTACGGAAGATCAACTGCTCTACGTAGCCAACAAAGAGACAGGCATAGCTGGGGCCCATACGTGTGCCCATGGCTACCCCTTTGGTCTGGAGGAAGTGGGAGGATTCAAAGGAGAAATTATTAAGGGTGAGGACCAGTTCGGCCAAACGAATGTTGACTTGTCCACCTCCTGATACTGCCTCCTATCTGTCTACTTTGGATGATAGAGACAAAAAAAAAGGCAGATTCTGTCGAAATAATGTTTAAGGTCCTTAGGGGTGGGGGAAGCAAATGAATGATGCTCTGTTATAATGTTTGTTGGTGACCCAATGCAGTCATCGACTCCAACACTGTGGATTATTCATTGCCAAGGTGCTCAATTCTGAATTCTGTTCTCCTGGCACCACCTGCTAATCTGAAGGAGTGTAATTTGTATCGAGGGCCATTTCTTCATTCCCCACCACATTAAAAATGCTGCTATATATGCGGGTTCCTGTTTCAAGCATTGTATAATATGTATTTATGTCTTCAGACAAATGACAAAAATGGAGCAAGAATTTTGGCACCGAGATTGTTTTTCAATATCTATGCTGTTTGATGACACACTCGCGTAGTTTTACCACTGTCTCAGACTTGAACTCATAGAGATATACAGCACAGACACCAGACGCTTCAGTCCAACTCGTTCACGCCGACTAGAAACCCATCCTAAGCTAGTCCTATTTGCCAGCACTTGGCCCATATCCCTCCAAACCCTTCCTATTCATATACCCATCCAGATGCCTTTTAAATGCTGTAATTGTACCAGCCTTCACCACTTCCTCTGGCAGCTTATTCCATACACGTACCACCCTCTGTGTGGAAAAAGTTGTCCCTTGGGTCCCTTTTAAATCTTTCCCTTCTCACCCTAAATCTATGCCCCTCCAGTTTGGGGCTCCTCTACTCCAGGGAAAAGACTTTGCCTATTTCTGAAGCAAAATCCTCAAATGCCCAGTTTAAGATTCACTTGCTTTGAAAAATGAACTCACTGATATCAGTTTGCAGTTTCTGTGGTACTGGAGTAACACTGAACATCAAAGATTGAACTTGGACGCCTCCTAGCAGAGCGCTTTAGGGAACATCTCCGGGACACACGCACCAATCAACCAAACCGCCCCGCGGCCCAACATTTCAACTCCCTCCCACTCTGCCGAGGACATGGAGGTCCTGGGCCTCCTTCACCGCCGCTCCCTACCACCTGAATGAGAGCAAGGTCCAGAAACCGTCGGGCCAATTAGATGAAGCTCCAAACAGGAATACACTGTATTCTCATAGCCCCATGAGCAATATGCTGAGACAGAGCAAAACAAGCCCAATAAACTCCTCCATCATTCAAGTCCAATTCAGAAAGACACAGCAGCCCAGGCCTCTTCGACTCCCGATAATGGGGAAACAGGCCCAACATGTTCACACTGACCCACTAAAGAGTAACCACCCAGACCCATCCCCTGACTGTATGACTCTGTATTTCCTATGGCTAACCCACCGAACCTGCACATCCCCGGACACTATGGGACAATTTCCCATGGCCGATCCACCCTAACCTGCACATCCCTGGGCACTATGGGACAATTGAGCATAGCCGATCCACCCTAACCTGCACATCCCCAGACACTATGGGACAATTGAGCATGGCCGATCCACCCTAACCTACACATCTCTGGGCACTATGGGACAATTGAGCATGGCCGATCCACCCTAACCTGCACATCCCTGGACACTATGGGACAATTGAGCATGGCCGATCCACCCTAACCTACACATCCCTGGGCACTATGGGACAATTGAGCATGGCCGATCCACCCTAACCTACACATCCCTGGGCACTATGGGACAATTGAGCATGGCCGATCCACCCTAACCTACACATCCCTGGACACTATGGGACAATTGAGCATGGCCGATCCACCCGAACCTACACATACATTTTAATTTCTTCAGTGTAATATTTTCCCGCACTGTGTTTGAAACTGTAACTTTTAATTTGAGTCCTTTTGGAACATTTTGCAGTTGCTGCGCTCCCTCAGCACTGACCCTCCGACAGTGCGGCCCTCCCTCAGCACTGACCCTCCGACAGTGCCGCACTCCCTCAGCACTGACCCTCTGACAGTGCTGCGCTCCCTCAGCACTGACCCTCCGACAGTGCCCACCCCCTCAGCACTGACCCTCCGACAGTGCCCACCCCCTCAGCACTGACCCTCCGACAGTGCGGCACTCCCTCAGCACTGACCCTTCGACAGTGCGGCACTCCCTCAGCACTGACCCACCGACAGTGCCCACTCCCTCAGCACTGACCCTCCAACAGTGCAGCGCTCCGTCAGCACTGACCCTCCGACAGTGCGGCGCTCCCTCAGCACTGACCCTCCGACAGTGCAGCACTCCCTCAGCACTGACCTACCGACAGTATGGTGTTCCCACAGCACTGACCCTCTGACAGTGCGGCACTCCCTCAGCACTGACACTCTGACAGTGCGGCGCTCCCTCAGCACTGACCCTCCCAAAGTGAGGCACTCCCTCAGCACTGACCCACCAACACTCCCTCATCACTGATCCACCAACAGTGCGGCACTCCCACAGCACTGACCCTCCCACAGTGAGGCACTCCCTCAGCACTGACCCTCTGACAGTGCGGCACTCCCTCAGCACTGACCCTCTGACAGTGCGACACTGCCTCAGCACTGACCCTCCGCCAGTGCCCACTCCCTCAGCACTGACCCTCCGACAGTGCGGCACTCCCTCAGCACTGACCTTCCGACAGTATGGTGTTCCCTCAGCACTGACCCTCCGACAGTGCGGTGCTCCCTCAGCACTGACCCTCCGACAGTGCGGCCCTCCCTCAGCACTGACCCTCCGATAGTGCGGCACTCCCTCAGCACTGACCCGCCCACAGTGAGGCACTCCCTCAGCACTGACCCTCCCACAGTGAGGCACCCCCTCAGCACTGACCCTCCGACAGTGCCCACTCCCTCAGCACTGACCCTCCGACAGTGCGACACTGCCTCAGCACTGACCCTCCGCCAGTGCCCACTCCCTCAGCACTGACCCTCCAACAGTGAGGCACTCCCTCTGCACTGACCCTCCAACAGTGCGGCACTCCCTCTGCACTGACCCTCCGACAGTGCGGCACTCCCTCAGCACTGACCTTCCGACAGTGGTGTTCCCTCAGCACTGACCCTCTGACAGTGCGGCACTCCCTCAGCACTGACCTTCCGACAGTATGGTGTTCCCTCAGCACTGACCCAATGACAGTGCGGTGCTCCCTCAGCACTGACCCTCTGACAGTGCGGTGCTCCCTCAGCACTGACCCTCCGACAGTGCGGCACTCCCTCAGCACTGACCCTCCGACAGTGCGGCACTCCGTCAGCACTGACCCTCCGACAGTGCGGCACTCCCTCAGCACTGACCCTCCCACAGTGAGGCACTCCCTCAGCACTGACCCACCAACACTCCCTCATCACTGACCCACCAACAGTGCGGCACTCCCACAGCACTGACCCTCCCACAGTGAGGCACTCCCTCAGCACTGACCCTCCGACAGTGCGGCACTCCCTCAGCACTGACCCTCCGACAGTGCCCACTTCCTCAGCACTGACCCTCCCACAGTGAGGCACTCCCTCAGCACTGACCCTCCGACAGTGCGACACTGCCTCAGCACTGACCCTCCGCCAGTGCCCAATCCCTCAGCACTGACCCTCCAACAGTGCGGCACTCCCTCAGCACTGACCCTCCGACAGTGCCCACTCCCTCAGCACTGACCCTCCCACAGTGAGGCACTCCCTCAGCACTGACCCTCCGCCAGTGCGGCACTCCCTCAGCACTGACCTTCCGACAGTGTGGCATTCCCTCAGCACTGACCTTCCGACAGTATGGTGTTCCCTCAGCACTGACCCTCTGACAGTGCGGCGCTCCCTCAGCACTGACCCTCTGACAGTGCGGTGCTCCCTCAGCACTGACCCTCCGACAGTGCGGCACTCCCTCATCACTGACCCACCAACAGTGCGGCACTCCCTCAGCACTGACCCTCCGACAGTACAGGGCACCCTCAGCACTGACCCTCCGACAGTGCCCACTCCCTCAGCACTGACCCTCCGACAGTGCAGCACTCCCTCTGCACTGACCCTCCCACAGTGAGGCACTCCCTCAGCACTGACCCTCCGACAGTGCAGCACTCCCTCAGCACTGACCCTCCGAGAGTGCGGCACTCCCTCAGCACTGACCCTCCGACAGTGCGGCACTCCCTCAGCACAGACCTTCCGACAATGCAGCACTCCCTCTGCACTGACCCTCCAACAGTGCGGCACTCCCTCAGCACTGACCCTCCAACAGTGCGGCGCTCCCTCAGCACTGTCCCTCCGACAGTGCAGCACTCCCTCAGCACTGACCTACCGACAGTATGGTGTTCCCTCAGCACTGACCCTCTGACAGTGCGCACTCCCTCAGCACTGACCCTCTGACAGTGTGGCGCTCCCTCAGCACTGACCCTCCGACAGTGCGGCACTCCGTCAGCACTGACCCTCCGACAGTGCGGCACTCCCTCAGCACTGACCCTCCCACAGTGAGGCACTCCCTCAGCACTGACCCACCAACACTCCCTCATCACTGACCCACCAACAGTGCGGCACTCCCACAGCACTGACCCTCCCACAGTGAGGCACTCCCTCAGCACTGACCCTCCGACAGTGCGGCACTCCCTCAGCACTGACCCTCCGACAGTGCCCACTCCCTCAGCACTGACCCTCCCACAGTGAGGCACTCCCTCAGCACTGACCCTCCGACAGTGCGACACTGCCTCAGCACTGACCCTCCGCCAGTGCCCAATCCCTCAGCACTGACCCTCCGACAGTGCGGCACTCCCTCAGCACTGACCCTCCGACAGTGCCCACTCCCTCAGCACTGACCCTCCCACAGTGAGGCACTCCCTCAGCACTGACCCTCCGACAGTGCGACACTGCCTCAGCACTGACCCTCCGACAGTGCACAATCCCTCAGCACTGACCCTCCAACAGTGAGGCACTCCCTCTGCACTGACCCTCCGACAGTGCGGCACTCCCTCAGCACTGTCCTTCCGACAGTGTGGCATTCCCTCAGCACTGACCCTCTGACAGTGCGGCACTCCTTCAGCACTGACCCTCCGACAGTACAGGGCACCCTCAGCACTGACCCTCCGACAGTGCCCACTCCCTCAGCACTGACCCTCCGACAGTGCAGCACTCCCTCTGCACTGACCCTCTGACAGTGAGGCACTCCCTCAGCACTGACCCTCCGACAGTGCAGCACTCCCTCTGCACTGACCCTCCCACAGTGAGGCACTCCCACAGCACTGACCCTCCGACAGTGCAGCACTCCCTCAGCACTGACCCTCCGACAGTGCGGCACTCCCTCAGCACTGACCCTCCGACAGTGCGGCACTCCCTCAGCACAGACCTTCCGACAGTGCAGCACTCCCTCTGCACTGACCCTCCAACAGTGCGGCACTCCCTCAGCACTGACCCTCCAACAGTGCGGCGCTCCCTCAGCACTGACCCTCCAACAGTGCGGCACTCCCTCTGCACTGACCCTCTGACAGTGAGGCACTCCCTCAGCACTGACCCTCCGACAGTGCGGCGCTCCCTCAGCACTGACCCTCCGACAGTGCGGCGCTCCCTCAGCACTGACCCTCCGACAGTGCGGCGCTCCCTCAGCACTGACCCTCCGACAGTACAGGGCACCCTCAGCACTGACCCTCCAACAGTGCCCACTCCCTCAGCACTGACCCTCCGACAGTGCGGCGCTCCCTCAGCACTGACGCTCCAACAGTGCGGCACTCCCTCATCACTGACCCACCAACAGTGCGGCACTCCCTCAGCACTGACCCTCCGACAGTACAGGGCACCCTCAGCACTGACCCTCCGACAGTGCCCACTCCCTCAGCACTGACCCTCCGACAGTGCAGCACTCCCTCTGCACTGACCCTCCAACAGTGCGGCACTCCCTCTGCACTGACCCTCTGACAGTGAGGCACTCCCTCAGCACTGACCCTCCGACAGTGCGGCGCTCCCTCAGCACTGACCCTCCGACAGTGCGGCGCTCCCTCAGCACTGACCCTCCGACAGTGCGGCGCTCCCTTAGCACTGACCCTCCGACAGTGCGGCACTCCCTCAGCACTGACCCTCCGACAGTGCGGCGCTCCCTCAGCACTGACCCTCCGACAGTGCGGCGCTCCCTCAGCACTGACCCTCCGACAGTGCGGCGCTCCCTTCGCACTGACCCTCCGACAGTGCGGCACTCCCTCATCACTGACCCACCAACAGTGCGGCACTCCCTTAGCACTGACCCTCCGACACACAGGGCACCCTCAGCACTGACCCTCCGACAGTGCCCACTCCCTCAGCACTGACCCTCCGACAGTGCAGCACTCCCTCTGCACTGACCCTCCAACAGTGCGGCACTCCCTCTGCACTGACCCTCTGACAGTGAGGCACTCCCTCAGCACTGACCCTCCGACAGTGCGGCGCTCCCTCAGCACTGACCCTCCGACAGTGCGGCGCTCCCTCAGCACTGACCCTCCGACAGTGCGGCGCTCCCTCAGCACTGACCCTCCGACAGTGCGGCGCTCCCTCAGCACTGACCCTCCGACAGTGCCCACTCCCTCAGCACAGACTCTCCGACAGTGCCCACTCCCTCAGCACAGACCCTCCGACAGTGCCCACTCCCTCAGCACTGACCCTCCGACAGTGCCAACTCCCTCAGCACTGACCCTCTGACAGTGCCCACTCCCTCAGCACTGACCCTCCGACAGTGCCCACTCCCTCAGCACTGACCCTCCGACAGTGCCCACTCCCTCAGCACTGACCCTCCGACAGTGCCCACTCCCTCAGCACTGACCCTCCGACAGTGCCCACTCCCTCAGCACTGACCCTCCGACAGTGCCCACTCCCTCAGCACAGACCCTCCGACAGTGCCCACTCCCTCAGCATAGACCCTCCGACAGTGCCCACTCCCTCAGCACAGACCCTCCGACAGTGTCCACTCCCTTAGCACTGACCATCCTACAGTGCAGGACCTCTTTGTTCCTGCCACTTGGAATGTTTTCAATCTCCTGTTTGGCTTGGTTCCCTGAACTCTTGACTTGTCGCTTTGTGGGAGATTTTTAACCACTGGTGCTAACGTTGTTACAAAGCCCCATGGTTGTAGATTTACAAATTCCCAATGGTTTTGTCTTGCGTAACTCACAGCTGCTGAGAGACAGTTCCAATGCCCTAATTAGGTGGTGAGTTATGAAACATGCTCAAGCTTTTTCACTAACAGTCACTTTGATATGGGATTCGACCGCTGTCAGGAAGTTGCGCTGACTTATGTGTCGGTTTCCAGACGTGGATTTTTGAGATCTGTTCGCGCAAAACAGGAGGATGCTGCTTAATTTGTGGAAGGGGCATGCCAGGGGGGGCAGGAATGATCCTACCTTGTAATCGATGTAACTCCTGTCCTTTAGCGGCGAAAGGCTGTCCGTCTCACATCAGCCCTTTGCAGAGAGAAGCATTTTCCTTCCTGAGCAAAAAGAGGGCTTCTCCAAATTTTTTTTTTGATAACAGCGAATTACCATTCGCCTTTCGAACTGTTGGCTGGAACTTCATGGTGGCCTTTAGCGACTTATTAACTGGATGCTTCGGTCTCTTTGAACACCTAAAATTTCCAACTTACTCAACATTTAAGAGACGCTCTGCATCCCCTTGCTCCTGTCAAAGTGGATAACTTTATATACAATCCATCACATTCTGCCACTCCCTAGACCTGGGCAAACCTCCTGAAACAGCCGCCTGGCTTCCTTCCTCCCCGCACATATTCCCCCTTAGCTTTGCCTCATCTGCAAATTCATAAATGCATTTGGTCCCCACCTCTGAATATTTGGTACATATTGTGAGCAGCCTGACTACAGAACCCAGTTTTCCTCGCCTTCTCTCAGCCTGCCAATGTGAGAATGACCCATTAATTATTTTTGTCTTCCGACTGTTCGTCGACCATTAATCCCTTGACGACACCTTACTCCCCTTCCCCTGGTGCTGCAAACCAACCTCCTGTTGGGTGTACCTCATCATAGAATCTCGACAGCATGAAACCAGGCAATTCAGCCTCCTGGACCCACTCCTGCTCCCTATCCCTGTATCCCTGTCACATTTCCCTATTGCCATTCCATTCTTCTTCCCCTAGACTCCAGGGAATAGGAACAGGAGTGGGCTATTCAGCCTACAGGGTCTGCTCTGCTATTCAACAGGTTCATGGCTGATCTGACATTCCTCATGTTCATTGTCCTGCTGATTCACCATATCCCTTGATTCCCCGACTAATCGGGAATCTCTCTCAGTCTTAAATAGGCACAAGGACCCTGCCCCGCCCCCCCACCAACGCACGGCTCTCTGTGGTAAGGGTGTTCCAAAGACCCACCACCCTCTGAGAGAGGGGATTCCTCCCCATCTCTGTCTGAAATTGGTGCCCCTTTATTCAGAGACGGTGCCCCTGGGTCCTAGCCTCCCCCTTGAGGAGGGGGGGGTAACACCCTCCCAGCATTGACCCTGTCCAGCCCCCTGTTTGTTCCAGTCAGATCCCCCTCTCATTCTCTCTAAACCCCCAGGGAGTAGAGTCCCAACCTGTTCAGCCTTTGCTCACGAGACTATCCCTCCCTCCCAGTGACCATCCTAGTGACCCTCCCTCTGAGTTGCCTCCAATGAAATGACATTTTCTTAAATGATGGGACCAACGTTGCTCACAGTACGCCATATGTGGTCTCCTCAGCACCCTGTACAATTGCAGTAAGACTTCCCCACTCTTACACTCCAAACCCCTTGAAATAAGGAGCACTAATCCATTGCTTCCTGATTACCGTGTTGGCTGGCTTTCTGTGTTTTGTGCAAAGTTCTCCCAAATCCTTACTGTAGTTTCTCTCCCTTTAAGTAATACTCTGCTCTTTGGTTCCACCTTCCAAAATTAGCAACTTCCCCATTCACTCCGTTTGCCAACTTATTAAATCCAACAATATTTCATTAAACCACTTGCTAGCTCATTTACAAGTGCACAAGTCTCTTACTCGGGGTGCCCTCTTTTTCTGAAGTTCATTCCAGCTCTTCAATCCTCCAGCAGTGTCACTGCACAAAATAGGGTCTCTCTCTCTCTATCTAAATGATTTGCACCCTCTCACAATCTGTCTTTCCACCTATTTTGATGTCACCTGCAAATTTGGCTGAGAATCATTGAGTCCCTACTGTGGGAAAACAGGCCATTTGGCCCATTGTGTCCACACTGACCCTCCGAAGAGCATCCCACCCAGACCCTATCCCGGTAAACCTGAATTTCCCATGGCCAATCCACCCTAACCTGCACATCCTTGGGCATCATGGACAATTCACCATAACCTGCACATCCCTGGACACTGTGGGACAATTTAGCATGGCTAATCTACCCTGAACTAAATATCCCTGGATACTACGGGAGAATTTACCATGGCCAATCTAGCTAAGCTGCACAGCTTTGGACTGTGGGAGGAAACGGTGGTTAGCACTGTTGCCTCACAGCGCCAGAGACCCGGGTTCAATTCCCATCTCAGGCGACTCTCTGTGTGGAGTTTGCACATTCTCCCCCGTGTCTGCGTGGGTTTCCTCCCACAGTCCAAAAATGTGCCGGTCAGGTGAATTGGCCGTGGTAAATTGGCCGTAGCGTTAGGTGAAGGGGTAAATGTAGGAGAATGGGACTGGGTGGGTTACACTTCGGCGGGTTGGTGTGGACTTGTTGGGCCGAAGGGCCTGTTTCCACACTGTAGGTAATCTAATCTAAACCAGAGCACCCGCAGAAAATCCACGCAGACATGTGAAGAACGTGCAAACTCCACACAGTCACCAGAGGTTTGGAATTAACCCTGGCCCTTGGCACTGAGAGACAGCAGAGTTAATCACTGAGTCACGGTGCTGTGGAACCGCACTGGCCAAGACCCGATAACCTGAAAAAGGAGCATTTTATACCCAGTGGCTGTTTTCTGTGTAAGTTAGAACAGCTGCCCTGTGGATTCGGTACACTGGTCAGTCTTCTCAAACACTTCCACACAGGAACCGCTTCTTAGTTTCACAATGAGTTGATTAATAAAATTTCATTGCAGTTCACATAGTTTAAGGGGAAGATGAGCTTGAAAAATTGGATATGGTGCAATTCATTTAAGGCAATCTGGAAGTATCTAAAAATACTTTGTAAATGAATAAACTTATTCTGTACAATCATTTAACCTGCCCATGTTGTCCAAGTGGTAAAAACAATGACTACAGATGCTGGAAACCAGATTCTGGATTAGTGGTGCTGGAAGAGCACAGCAGTTCAGGCAGCATCCGAGGAGCTTCGAAATCGACGTTTCGGGCAAAAGCCCTTCATCAGGAATAGAGGCAGTGAGTCTGAAGCGTGGAGAGATAAGCTAGAGGAGGGTGGGGGTGGGGAGAGAGTAGCATAGAGTACAATAGGTGAGTGGGGGAGGGGATGAAGGTGATAGGTCAGGGAGGAGAGGGTGGAGTGGATAGGTGGAAAAGGAGATAGGCAGGTAGGACAAGTCCGGACAAGTCATGGGGACAGTTACTGAGCTGGAAGTTGAGAACTAGGGTGAGGTGGGGGAAGGGCCCCTACACCCCCTCCCTATCTCTGTAGCCCCCTCCAGCCCCTACACCCCCTCCCTATCTCTGTAACCCCCTCCAGCCCCTACACCGCCTCCTTATCTCTGTAACCCCCTCCAGCCCCAACACCCCCTCCCTATCTCTGTAACCCCCTCCAGCCCCTACACCCCCCTCCCTATCTCTATAATCCCCTCCAGCCCCTACACCCCCTCCCTATCTCTGTAACTCCCTCCAGCCCCTACACCCCCTCCCTATCTCTATAATCCCCTCCAGCCCCTACACCCCCTCTCTAACCTCCTCTAGCCTCTACACTCTTCTCTATCAGCTGATTATTCAGATATCTATCCATCCCATCTTTAAGTTCGTTCATTGATGTAGCCTCCACAGCTCTGTGGGCACAAGAATTCCGAACATTTCTTGCTCTCCAGGAGATGAGTAATCCTTCAATTCTTTGTCTTAAATGGATTTCCGCTTATTCCCTAATGATTTCCCCCATTTCACAATGTGTCCCTCCAAGGAACTAACAACATCTCCTCTCTCAGGCCAACTCAGAATCCTCAATGTTTCAGTCGTTTATCTAAAACCTCAGCAGTTGGTACGTGTATGGAATGAGCTGCCAGAGGATGTGGTGGAGGCTGGTACAATGACAGCATTTAAGAGGCACTTGGATGGGTATATGAATAGGAAGGGTTTGGAGGGATATGGGCCGGGTGCTGGCAGGTGGGACTAGATTGGGTTGGGATATCTGGGTCAGCATGGACGGGTTGGACCGAAGGGTCTGTTTCCGTGCTGTACCTCTCTATGACTCTGTGAGTAAAGTCCCAGTCTGTTCTTGAAAAAGTGAACCCCCTTCGTCCCAGTTGTCTGCCCAGTGAATCGCTTTTGAACTTGAATTGAGTTGAATAATTTTATTGTCTCATTGTATTTTGGAAATTGGAGGGAAAGGTGCTCAGTGTCACCACAGCCTGTCGCCATTTTGAGTTACGGGATAAGTTGAAGTTAATCCCTGCTCTGGTCTGCTGCAGTTTTGTTTTTCAGATCTTCCTTTCCCAAGATGGCGGGCAGAGATGGCAAGTGACTGAACGTGCCCCCAGCCAATGAGCACCTCCAATCTGGAGTGAGTTCTCACCACCTCCCCCCTGACACCCCCATTTGCTGATTCCCTCTCCATCAATATCCGTTGAGCAGAAACGTAACTGGGACCAGTCACATCAGGTCTGGAGCAGGATAGACGCGAATTCCACAGATGAGCAACCCCCAATTCTTCAATATTTGTCTAAGGTACAGGTGAAGCAGACTGGAATTGAACCCACACTTGGGGTGTTACTCTGTATCAGATGCCAACTGTCCGGCCACCTGAACTAACCACACCAACTGCGGGGGGGTACCATGAGGCAGTAACAGATGCGGTCAAAACGTGAATTATCTTCATCTTAAAAATCTTTTGCTGTCCGCTTCCTTTTCTGTTTCTCCCTTTCTCTCTTACCTCTTATGGTCTCAATCAGAGGATTACACAATTATAGAAGAGGACATTCAGCCCATTCAGTCTATCCCACCAAAAGGACGCCCAGTCTGCAGCAGTGCAGCACTCCTGCACTCGGCCGACAGCCTTGAATATTTTGATATTCTGAGTGCCCATCCAGATCCTCTTACGGGTTGTGAGGTTTCCCACCTCAACCCCGCTCCCAGGCAGAGCACTCCAGACCCCCCCCACAGGCCTCTGAGCTGAAAATGTGTTGCTGGAAAAGCGCAGCAGGTCAGGCAGCATCCAAGGCTCCTGCTCCTCGGATGCTGCCTGACCTGCTGCGCTTTTCCAGCCACACATTTTCAGCTCTGATCTCCCAGCATCTGCAGCCCTCACTTTCTCCCCACAGGCCTCTGGCTGAGAAACGTATTTCCTCAAGTCCTCTGAAACCTGCTGCTTTTCATTTTAACTTGGCACCTCCCTCCCCCACTCACAATTGACCTTTCCACTGAGGGGGAACAACTGCTTCCTATCCTCCCCCCCATCCACGCCCCTCATCATCTTACCAGGTCACCCCCCTCAACCTTCTCCGATCCAGATAAAACACCCCGAGCTTATCCAACCTCTCTCTCTCCCCTTCACTGAACAGCTCTGTCCCAGGGCAATGTCCTGGTGACTCTCTCCCTCTGCCCCTCCCTCCTGTACAGTCCCATCCTTCCTGTATTCCCGCTGCCTTCACTATCCTATCTACCTGCGACTCCACTTTCAAGGAGCTATGAACCTGCACTCCAAGGTCTCTTTGTTCAGCAACACTCCCTAGGACCTTACCATTAAGTGTATAAATCCTGCTAAGATTTACTTGTCGAAAACAGATTATGTCTTCAGAAAACATAGCGTGCATCAACAAAACCGAGAACTGCAGCTAATGGACTTGGTTAGGTCACTTTTGGAATATTGCGTGCAATTCTGGTCTCCTTCCTATCGGCAGGATGTTGTGAAACTTGAAAGAGTTCAGAAAAGATTTACAAGGAGGTTGCCAGGGTTGGAGGATCTGAGAGGCTGAACAGGCTGGGGCTATTTTCCCTGGAGCGTCGGAGGCTGAGGGGTGACCTTATAGAGGTTTATAAAATTATGAGGGGCATGGATAGGGTAAATAGACAAGGTCTTTTCCCTGGGGTGGGGGAGTCCAGAGCTAGAGGGGCTTAGGTTGAGAGGGGAAAGATATAAAAGAGACCTAAGGGGCAACTTTTTCACCCAGAGGGTGGTGTGTGTGGAATGAGCTGCCAGAGGAGGTGTTTGAGGCTAGGACAATGACAACATTTAAGAGGCATTTGGATGGGTATATGAATAGGAAGGGTTTGGAGGGATATGGGCCGGGAGCTGGCAGGAGGGACTAGATTGGGTTAGGATATCTGGTCGGGATGGATGGGTTGGACCGAAGGGTCTGTTTCTGTGCTGTCCATCTCTTTGACTGTGCACAGTATTTCTGGGCACTCTCACTGCTCTCCTGTGATTTCCCCATAACCTTCGACTCCCCCCGACTGATTGAAAATCTCCCCCCCCACCTCCCTCAGGCGTTAATATACTGAATGACCCAACCTCAACATCCCTTTCTGATAAAGAATTCCGTAGATTCTCACCTCTCTGAGAGAAGAAATTCCTTCTCATCTTGGTCCTAAACGTACAACCCCTTATTCTGAGATTGGAACCCTCTGATCCTCGATTCTCCCACCAGGGGAACCTACCTTTCCACATCTCCCCTGTCAAATCCACGAAGAATCGGATAGATTTTAATCAGGTCGCCTCTCAACCCCAGTGAGTACAGCCACAGCCTGCTCAACCTCTCCTGCATAAGTCCACCCAAAGAAAATAACATTTTACATCAGTAATAAATCAAATCTGCAATTCAGCACCAGAGGGAATCACTTTAACTCCTAAGCCCTTGGTATAGTTATGGTGTTAAATTAACAGAATTCACACGTGCAAATGTTTGTTACTATCTCCTCAGTCTGACTCACAGTGACTGATAAGAACGAGGAGCAGGAGTAGGCCATTCGGCCCATCGAGCCCCCCCCTCGCCACTCAATAAGATCACGGCTAATATTTTCATGGCCTCGGCTCCACTTCCCTGCATGCCCACGTAGCCCTTAGCTCCTTTACTGTCTCAAACGTTATCAGTCTTTGTTTTTAAAATATTCAACGAGGTGGCCTCAGCTGCTTCACTGAGCGGGGATTTCCACAGAGCTATAAACCCGCTGGGTGAAGAACTTCCTCCTCAACCCTGCCTTAAGTCTGCTCATCAGCCACACCCTGGGTGGAATGGGCACTGCACCAAGTGATGTTGACACAGATGTGGTCACCGAGAAGGACTCTCAGCTGCTGTAGCAACATGGACACCTTTGCCCGTGTGTTATACCCCACAGTTACAAGGAGGGAGTATTAGAGGCTCCAATATTCCCTACCATCTCGTGCCCAACTGGAACGCTACTCATTCTTGCTTCCTCCCATCGCCATGTGTGAGAAGGAACGACAGAGGTGAATTTAACTTATCAAAGCAATATTCCTCACTCATTAAGTCCAATTCTTGAACACAGAACCTCTGGCTCAGAGGCAGGGATACTACATGGTGCACTAAAACCCCTTTGTTTGAGGGTACAGAAGGAGGCAGGGAATAGGGGAATAAGTCTTTTGCTTCCAAAAGTGGGGCATTTTCTTTTCTCATTCAGAACGCAGCGATTTAATGACATGGCAGATTTGAGTGTGATTCTCTAACATCCCACTGAACCATAGAGTCCTTGCAGTGTGGAAAGAGGCCATTTAGCTCATCCAGTCTCCACTGACCCTCTGAACAACACCCCACCCTATCTCTGCATTTACTATGGCTAAGCCACCTATTGGACAATTTAGCAATCCACCCTAACCTGCACATCCCTGGGCACTATGGGACAATTTCCCATGGCCAATCCACCCTAACCTGCACATCCCTGGAGACTATGGGACAATTTAGCATGGCCAATCCACCCTAACCTGCACATCCCTGAAGACTATGGGACAATTTCCCATGGCCAATCCACCCTAACCTGCACATCCCTGAAGACTATGGGACAATTTCCCATGGCCAATCCACCCTAACCTGCACATCCCTGGGCACTATGGGACAATTTAGTATGGCCAATCCACCCTAACCTGCACATCCCTGGGCACTATGGGACAATTTAGCATGGCCAATCCACCCTAACCTGCACATCCCTGGAGACTATGGGACAATTTAGCATGGCCAATCCACCCTAACCTGCACATCCCTGGGCACTATGGGACAATTTAGCATGGCCAATCCACCCTAACCTGCACATCCCTGGAGACTATGGGACAATTTAGCATGGCCAATCCACCCTAACCTGCACATCCCTGGAGACTATGGGACAATTTCCCATGGCCAATCCACCCTAACCTGCACATCCCTGGGCACTATGGGACAATTTAGCATGGCCAATCCACCCTAACCTGCACATCCCTGGGCACTATGGGACAATTTCCCATGGCCAATCCACCCTAACCTGCACATCCCTGGGCACTATGGAGCAATTTAGCATGGCCAATCCACCCTAACCTGCACATCCCTGGGCACTATGAGACAATTTAGCATGGCCAATCCACCCTAACCTGCACATCCCTGGGCACTATGGGACAATTTAGCATGGCCAATCCACCCTAACCTGCACATCCCTGGAGACTATGGGACAATTTCCCATGGCCAATCCACCCTAACCTGCACATCCCTGGACACTATGGGACAATGTCTCATGGCCAATCGACCCTAATCTGCACATCCCTGGGCACTATGGGACAATGTCTCATGGCCAACCCACCCTAATCTGCACATCCCTGGGCACTATGGGACAATGTCTCATGGCCAATCGACACTAACATCTTTGGATTGTGGGAGGAAATCGGAGCACCTGTAAATGTCGGGTTTCCTGCTCCTCGGATGCTGCCTGACCTGCTGTGCTTTTCCAGCATCACACTCTCAGCTCTGCCAACCATCCAATCCAAACTCTGGGTCTGCTACATGGGCGACACCTTAATTATCCCACAACAAAACAAAGGAAACCTTCAAGACTCATCAATAATCCCCTTACTTGGCATAAAATTCACTAAAGAGGAGGAAAACAACCACAAACTGCCATTCCTAGATGTCACAGTAGAGCGAACAGCCAATGGGGAACTTCAAACCAGCGTCTACAGGAAAACAACACACACGGACCAAATATTGAACTACAGAAGCAATCAACGCCCACAAACGAAGCTGCATCGGAACATTATTCCAACCAGCCACCACACACTGCGGCACAGTGGAACCACGCAGAGCCGAGGACAATCACCTAGACCGTGTATTCAAAAAGAATGGGTACCCGATGAACACAGTCCACCGATTTCTCAGCAACAAACCCAAACACGGAAACAAAACACGCCCAGAAACCCTCGCCACTCTCCCCCACATCAGAGACATCTCAGAAATGACTGCCAGACTACTCAGACCCCTTGGCATCATGGTAGCCCACAAACCCACCAACACACTAAAACAGCAGCTAATGGACTTGAAAGACCCTATACAGACCACAAGCAAAACTAACAAAATACCGTAACGAGAACTGTAACAAACACTGCATTGGACAAACAGGCAGAAAGCGAGTGAAGTTTGAGAAGATTTGTAGCTCAGGTTGCGATTCCAGGATGTACGTTTGCTCGCTCGCTATGCCATCCTTGAAACCAGTTTCCCAGTGCATTCAGATCGGTGGCATTTCAACCCAGAAAATCAGCCTTAGGTTCTAGTCTGCTGGTGCCGTAACATAACTACGACACCACCAGCACATTACCCACTTCCACGTGAACGATTTTTATTGCTTCATTTCTATGGGAAACCATTTCCCCCCACACCCCCCCCCCCTCACTGAGCCACCTGAATCTCCAAACTTGGTATTTATCAGTTTTTTAATATCAATGACCTACTCGGAGAAATCTCATTGCCTAGTGGGGAACCGTCAATAAGTGCAAAGAGAATCTGCTCCTCCTTCGTATGTGGGTAACAGGGAGGGAAAACCGTTAATGAATCGCACGGTGTCCTTAACTTTATTAAGAGAGTGTAAGAGGAAGGAAGTGATGTGAAGCTTGAATAAGGCAAAACCTTAACTCTTAAAAAGTCTTTGACTTTAGTCCTGCTTTCTCTCTCTGCCAATCTGCGAAGATTTTCCTGCAGTTTCAGCCCCTGCAGTTCTTCAGTTTTTTTGTGTGAGGTGTTTGTCAGCCTTCAGCTGGAGATTTGTGTCCAGTTGTGGGCCCTGGGTTGTAGAAAAGATGTGAACACATAGGCGAGAGAGAGGGAGAGAGGGAGGGAGAGACGGAGAGAGAGAGAGGGACGGAGAGAGGGAAGGAGGGGGGGAGAGGGGGAGAGGGAGAGAAAGAGGGAGGGAGAGGGAGAGAGAGAGAGGAAGAGAGAGGGGGAGGGAGAGGGAGAAAGGGAGGGAGAGGGAGAGAGATAGGGAGGGAGAGAGAAAGAGAGATAGGGAGGGAGAGGGAGAGGGAGGGAGAGAGGGAGGGAGAGAGAGAGGGAGGGAGAGAGAGAGAGGGAGAGAGAGAGAGAGAGGGAGGGAGAGGGAGAGAGGGAGAGGGAGGGAGAGAGAGAGAGAGAGAGAGGGAGGGAGAGGGGGAGAGGGAGAGAGGGAGGGAGAGAGAGAGGGAGGGAGAGAGAGAGGGAGAGAGAGAGGGAGGGAGAGGGAGGGAGAGAGGGAGGGAGAGAGAGAGGGAGAGGGAGAGAGAGGGAGGGAGGGGGAGAGAGAGAGAGGGAGGGAGAGAGGGATGGAGAGAGGGAGGGAGAGGGAGAGAGAGAGAGGAAGAGAGAGGGGGAGGGAGAGGGAGAAAGGGAGGGAGAGGGAGAGAGATAGGGAGGGAGAGAGAAAGAGAGATAGGGAGGGAGAGGGAGAGGGAGGGAGAGAGGGAGGGAGAGAGAGAGGGAGGGAGAGAGAGAGAGGGAGAGAGAGAGAGAGAGGGAGGGAGAGGGAGAGAGGGAGAGGGAGGGAGAGAGAGAGAGAGAGAGAGGGAGGGAGAGGGGGAGAGGGAGAGAGGGAGGGAGAGGGGGAGAGGGAGAGAGGGAGGGAGAGAGAGAGGGAGGGAGAGAGAGAGGGAGGGAGAGAGAGAGGGAGAGAGAGAGGGAGGGAGAGGGAGGGAGAGAGGGAGGGAGAGAGGGAGGGAGAGAGAGAGGGAGAGGGAGAGAGAGGGAGGGAGGGGGAGAGAGAGAGAGGGAGGGAGAGAGGGATGGAGAGAGGGAGGGAGAGGGAGGGAGAGAGGGATGGAGAGGGAGAGGGAGAGAGAGAGGGAGAGGGAGAGAGAGAGAGAGAGGGAGAAGGAGAGAGAGAGGGAGAGAGAGGGAGAGAGAGGGGGAGGGAGAGAAAAAGGGAGAGGGAGAGAGAGAGAGGGAGAGAGAGAGGGAGGGAGAGATGGAGGGAGAGATGGAGGGTGAGGGAGAGAGAGAGGGATGGAGAGAGAGAGGGAGAGGGAGGGAGAGAGGGAGGGAAAGAGGGAGGGAGAGAGGGAGGGAGAGAGGGAGGGAGAGGGAGAGAGAGAGGGGGAGGGAGATTGGGAGGGGGAGAGAGGGAGGGAGGCAGGGAGAGAGGGAGGGGGAGAGAGGGAGGGAGAGAGGGATGGAGAGAGGGAATGAGAGAGAGGGAGGGAGAGGGAGATGGAGAGAAAGGGAGCGAGATAGAGGGAGGGAGAGAGAGAGGGAGGGAGAGGGAGAGTGAGAGAGAGGGAGAAGGAGAGAGAGAGGGAGAGAGAGGGGGAGGGAGAGAAAAAGGGAGAGGGAGAGAGAGAGAGGGAGAGAGAGAAGGAGAGAGAGAGGAGGGGGGGGAGGGAGAGATGGAGGGAGAGAGAGAGAGGGAGGAGAGAGAAGGGAGAGAGTTAGATGGGGGAGGGAGAGATAGAGAGAGAGGGGGAGAGAGAGATTGAGAGGGAGAGGGACAGAGAGGGGGAGAGAGAGATTGAGAGGGAGAGGGACAGAGAGGGGGAGAGAGAGATTGAGAGGGGGAAGGGGGAGAGAGAGGGAGAGAGAGTGAAATAGAGGGGGTAGAAGAGAGAGAGAGATAGACGGGGAGCGGGGGAGAGACAGAGGGAGAGAGTGAGAGGGAGAGAGAGACAGAGGGAAGGAGGAGAGAGGGGAGAGAGAGAGAGAAGGGGGGGGAGAGAGAGAGAGAGAGAGAGAGAGAGAGGGACATCCTTCCATTTGCCTTCTTAATTTCCTGCTGATACTGTACTAACCTTTATTTAAAAAATAATCTCAGCTACCCGGCCCTTAAACTCTGGGTGTCTCTGCTGCTTGCTGTCTCTCTCTCTCTCTCTCCTTTTGCTTACAAAGCTAGACAGCGAAGCACAAAACGCTGAGAGGTGACCTGATTGAGGAGTAGACGATTATGAGGGTAATTTTTATTCAGAGACGGTGCCCCCTGGGTCCTAGCCTCCCCATGGCAGGGGGAGGGGAGGGGGGGGGGGGGTAACACCCTCCCAGCATTGGCCCTGTCCAGCCCTCTGTTTGTTCCAGTCAGATCCCCCTCTCATTCTCTCTAAACCCCCAGGGAGTAGAGCCCCAACCTGTTCAACCTTTGCTCACGAGACTATCCCTCCACACCGAGAGTATCGTGGGCAGGTTGGGTCTCCTTTTCGGAGGAAGGATACCCTTGCTCCCGAGGGAGTGCAGCGAGGGTTTACCCAGGATGGTTCTGGGGATGACGGGACTGATGTACGGAGAGAGACTGACCAGGTTAGGATTGTTTTCACTGGAGTTCAGACGGGTGAGGGGCGGGGGGACGAGGGGATCTCATAGAGGCTTATAAAATGCTAACAGGACGGGACAGGGTAGATGGAGGGAGGAGGGTCCTGATGGTGGGTGGGTCCAGATCCGGGGGTGGGGAGGGGTCACACTCTGAGGGTTCGGGGTGGGTCATTTAGGACAGAGATGAGGAGACATTTCTTCACCCAGAGAATGGGGAGCCTGTGGGATTCATTCCCACAGGAAGGAGCTGATCAAAACAGTGAATATGTTCAAGAGGCGACTAGATACAGCACGTGGGGGCGAATGGGGTCAAAGGTTACAGGGAGAAAGCAGGATGAGGCTGTTGGGGTCGGACGGTCAGCCATGATGGTGATGGGTGGGGATGAAGGCTCCAAGGGCTGAGCGGCCTCTTGCTACTCCTATCCTCTTTGTTTCTATACCAGAGGTCAGCCTCGTAAACTGTCTCTGAATTGCCCCCAATGAGAATGGGAGTTGGGGGGGGAATGTGGGACTCACTCCCACAGGGGATGGGGGGGGGTGGGTGGTATGTTTGACTCACATCCAAAGGGAGTGGGGGAGGAATGATGGACTCCCTTACTCCATGCCCTTACTATCCCCTGAGTAAAAAAACCTCTTGGTTTTTTTTTCCCAGAGGAGTCATAACATCAAGGATTGCGAGATGTCTGAGTTAATCAACTTGAAGAAGCTTTGTACAATATCAGGGGAGTGGCTGGTTCCCCCAGCTCAGTTTCCTCTCTGGCTTGTTTGGGTTTTAGCATTCTGGCTGTTCAGAGCTGCTAGGTGGTTTAAGCTGGGGAATCCAAAGAATAAGTTAGCTCGCTGAGCTGGAAGGTTTGTTTTCAGACGTTTCGTCACCATGACTAGGTGACATCACCAGTGAGAGTCTCCGGTGAATAGAGAGGTGGTGTGTCCCGCCTCTCTATTTACAGGTCTTAAGGTGGGTGATGTCACTTCCGGTTCCTCTTTTTTAACTAGTGAGGTTAAGGTCTGGGCTACTTGCTTGAAATGTTTTGATGGAGTCTGGCCTGGTCCATAACAGACTGGGAACTCTTTGTGGGATCGCTTCTGTAGTTCCGATTCGGGATTAGGGTTGGTGGACACAAAGGCAGCAAGTGTTAGTGTCTTTTGTTCTGGGTGTTGAATTCGGTCGGTTCAAACAGCGCTTGGGGTAATAATAGCTCTTTCAGTCACCAAGAGTTTTCTGGGGGGGGGCGGGGGGGGGGCAGGAAGAAGTGACTTTGGGCGGTATACAAAAGGTGAACAAGACAAAGTGGCTGGAATTAGCAACCGGGCTAGAACTGAAATTATCAGCGACTCTAAAAATAGATGTGGCTATTACCTGAAATAGCTCAATATTTAAACAGTGCTGGAGGAGTCATGCAGAGCTTTGGAAATGGCTCTTAGCATTGCTGAAGAGGTTCTGGGGTCTGAAGATGCTTCCCAAATTTGCCCAGGGAGCTTAGAAAGACAGAGGAAGGATGGAATTAGCAAGCAAGTTAGAATTGGATTTATCCAGGGGTAAAAGAAAGGTAAGCTGAAATTGTAATGGAGTAGGTTAAACGCTTGGGTATATCAGAGAGACAGAGACGTGCAGTGGAGTTAGGAAGACTTAAATTGTAAATGAGGCAACAGGAATTAGAGGATGCAGACAGGGAAATAGAGAGAGAAGGGAAAGGAAGGGAAGGACTTTGAACATCAGAAATTGGCCCTAAGACAGGACAATCAGCTTGAAAGAATGAAGATGAAGGCTGAAGGTAGGCTTAGTGAGGATGAGCAAACTCGTGGTTGCCAACGGCCTGGGGTGAAACTGTTCAAATTTAGGTAATGCGTGAATATATTTAGTGAGAAGGATGTAAAAGCCTTTTTCATCTCATTTGAAAAGGTGGCTAAACAAATGCAGCGGCCAGTGACCATGTGGGTTTTGCAGATAGAGGTATTTGTATTACTTGTCAGAGGAGGTGATTGGGGGCGTCTGAGGAGGTGAAGTCATCTTAAGGGTGTATGAGTTTGTACCAGAAGCCTACAGACAATGTCTCAAGTATCTATGGAGGGACCCTGATCAAACCGACACTGAGTTTGAAAGGTCCACGCAGAATAGTTTTGACAGGTGGATAAGGGCATTAAAAATAGAGCAAACCTGTGACACTCTTAGAGAGGCGATTATGTTGGAGGAGTTCAAAAATTCACTTCCTGAGGCAGTGAGAACTCATGTGGAAGAGCAGAGAGTGAAAACAGCGAGGTTAGCAGCTGAATGGCTGACGATTGGGAGTTGGTCTGTACATCCAAAGTTTGGCTTCCAACATCAATTTCAATCCGTGACGGATAGAAATTGGGGGGAAAGAGAAATCCTCAAGTGGAAAGGGAAAGGTGGATCTCGGTGAAGATCAGAAGGATAACTTACTAGAGGGTCAAAAAGAAACCCTTGAAGGGGAGAAGGGAGTTAGAAAGCTCTGGTGTGAAGTCGGCCGCATGAACTCACAGTGTCGGTGAGTTGGGAAAAGCACTGGGAAGCCAGATGTGGGAAAACAGGATAAGCCAGTGAATTTTGTTGGAATGTACAACCTGGTCAGAGGTTGGTTAAGGAGGAAGTTTCAGATCTTCTTAAACCATATACCTGCGTCGGTAAAGTTTGCTCACATGGGCCAGGAGTGGCCGGTAAAGAGGTTACAATATTAAGAGATACAGGATCCTCTCAGTCTGTGATGTTGAAAGATGAGGAAATCTGTACGTCTGAAGGAATATTTTAGAAAAAGTTGCCGGTGTGTGGAATTCACGGTGAGAGACAAAGTGCTCAATTATGTAGAGTGAGGTTAGAGTGTCCAGTGAAGAGGGGAGAAGTCACGGTAGGGGTACAGGACAAACTCTCAGCACCAGGAATACAATTTGTCCTCGCTAATGATATAGTTGGTTCGCAGGCAAGAGTGCTGCCTACTGCAGTTGAAAAGCCAGTGCAAAATCAGGCAATGGAATTATTAAAAGATGCATTTCCTGGAATTTCCCCCTGACTGTCTGGTAACGAGGCCACAAAGTCACCAGTTGAAACAGGAGAGATCAAAAAGTATGGATAAAAAAGTTGAAGTGAATTAGCAGAGACCTTGGTTGATCAGACAGTTGGCAAGCAGACAGCTTTAGCTCAGATAAATTAACCAAGATAGACCAGGATGATGAAAATTTAAACCAATTGTCGAAAGACATACATGGAGGATGAATCTGAATGTATCCCAGTGTGCTACTATCTCAAAAATGATGTCTTAACGAGGAAATGGAGACCATCACATTTCCAGGTAGATGAGAAATGGGCAGAAGTTCATCAAATCGTATTGCCAGTGAGTTATAGAACGGAAGTGTTGTAGGTGGCACTCGAACTCCCAGGAGGGGTCATTTAGGGGTAAGAGAACCCCACGCTAAAATACCAAAACATTTTTACTGGTCTGGACTGCATAAGAATGTGATTAAATTTTGCCAGACATGGCATACATGCCAGGTAATTGGAAAACCACAGGCAGTAATCAGACCTGCACCTTTAGTAACTATTCCTGCATCTGAGGAATCTTTTTCAAGAGTCTTAATTGATTGTGTAGGACATCTAACTCAAACAAAGAGTGGGAATCAGTATTTGTTAACAATAATGGATGTGTCGACTAGATTTCCAGAGGCAGTTCCATTACGCAATATCACAGCTAAAAGAATCGTGGAGGAATTACTTAAATTTTTAACGAGATACGGACTACCCACAGAGAAACAATCAGATCAAGGGTCAAACTTTAGATCAAAGTTATTCAAGGACGATAGGGAATAAAACAATTTAAATCTACTACATAGCGTCCAGAATTGCAGGGAGCATGAGAAAGGGGGCATCAGACATTAAAGACCATGTTGAGGACTGATAGTCAAGACTATCCAGATGATTGGGATAAAGGAATTCTGTTTGCATTTTTTGCGATCAGTGATGCACCAAATGAATCCACCAAATTCAGTCCATTTGAATCAGTTTTTGGGCATGAAGTGAGGGGGACCGTTAAAATTGATGAAGGAGAAATCGGTAAATCAGAATTCAGAGACCCCATATTTGGACTTTGCGTCAAATTTTCGGGAACGATTAAATAGAGCGGGGGAGTTTGCTACACAGCATTTAAAAGTATCACAGGATACAATGAAAACAGGAAGCAGACAGGAAATCAAGAATTTGCAATTTTGCTATTGGAGATAAGATGTTCGTGTCACTTCCAGTGACAGGTGACTTTTAAAAGCAAGGTTTAGTAGACCTTATCAAGTCAAAAGGAGGTTGAGTGAGGTGTACTATTTGATAAGGACTCCAGGCAGAAAGAAATCTCACAGGGTGTGTCATGTGAATATGCTCAAAAGTAATTTGGCAGGGAAGGAAAGTTACAGGAGACAATGTTATTGGTTGCAACACAGAGGGGAGAATCAAGTTCGGAGGATTCTGAATTGGACATTCCTCAAATTAAATTAGAAAATGAGGAAGTTATCAAAAATTGGTATAAATTATTGAGTTACCTTCCACAAGAAAATCAAAATGATCTGAAGGAGTTATCACTATCACAAGGGGAGTTATGTGGAAGTAAGCTGGGAAGTACTAACCTAATTGTGTATGATGTCGATATAAGAGATGCTGGTCCAATTAAACAACATCCTTGAAGGCATAACCTGGCAGAGGTTCAAAAGGAGATTGAACGCATGCTCTAGGATGACATAATCAAAGTGAATTACAGTGACTGGAGCTCACCCAGAGTCATGGTGCCAACCAGATGGTACCCGACAGTTATGTGTGGAGTATCGCAAAGTCATTGCCAGTAAAAAGACTGATGCATATCCAATACAGCATTTTAAGACTGTGTTGAAAAGGTGGGACAAGTAACTTGTATTTCTAAGTTGGACTTGCTCAGAGGATGCTGGCAGGTACCTTTCTCAGAGAGAGCAAAGGCTATTTCGGCTTTCGTAGCACCGAATGGAGTGTACCAGTTTAAAATCATGCCATTTGGTATGAAAAATGCTCCAGCCACCTTTCAGAGACAAACCAGTAAGGTCATTTCCAGATTACCCAACTGTGTGGTGTATATTGATGACCTGGTGATTTTCAGTCACTCACGGGAGGAGCGTTTACAGCGTTTATCGGAATTGTTCGATCAACTTCAGAAGGCAGGCTTGGTGATAAACCAGGCTTAAAAAGTGAATTTGCCAAAAACCCAAGTCACCTTCCTGGGCCAAGTTAATGGTCCCCGTGCAACGCAAAAACAAAGGTAATGGTTGGGGGGGGGGGTTCCCACACTATTGACAAAAAGAGCAGTACTAAGGTTCCTGGGATTGAGTGGATTTTATTGAAAATTTATATCAAATGTAGCAGTGCGGCTGCTCCACTCACTGACTTGCTGAAGAAAGGGAAGAAGTTTCAGGGGACAGTGACTGTCAGAAGGTATTTGACAGCCTGAGCGCTGTGTTAACCACTGCCCTAGTATTAGCCACACCGAATTACGCAAAGCCATTCAAAATGGCTATCGATGCGAGTGATGTGGGTGCAGGCGCTGTGCTCTTGCAAGAAGGCAACAAGAAGATGGAAAGACCCAACGGATATTTCTCCAGGAAACCGACCATTCGTCAACAGAAGTATTCAACCATTGAGAAGGAGCCGTTGAGCTTGGTGTTGGCGTTATAGCATTTCAACGTTACCTGTAACGTAACACTGAGACAATCATATACACTGACCATAACCCACTGCAGTTTGCGGGGAAATTTAAGGACAAAAGCGGCAGGCTGTTTAAGTGGAGTTTACTGTTGCAGCACCCAGTTTGAAAGTTGTGCATGTGGCAGGTCGGGAAAATGTGAATCTGACGCATTGTCAAGACTCGAATGAGAAACCAAGGTATTTGGTGGCAGGAGTAAACAGACTGAAATACAATGTTGTAGTGCACATTTGCACGTGTCGAGTCAATGTAATGTATATGGTTGTTGTTGTGTAGTAATAGTGTTAAATTAAGGGATTTTAAAATGGAATCACCTTTAGATATTGATGGTTCTTCTTTTTAAAGGGGGGGGGGGAGGTGTGAGTTTGTTGCTCCTTTAACAATCTAACCAAGTTGTCCTTGTCTTTTTTTTATTTTTAGTGGAGTTATAAACTCATGAGCTCCGAGATGATCTCCTTGAAGAAACTTTGAAGTTTTCAAAAAAACAGCACTTGTACAATGACAGGGGAGTGGCTGGTTCTCCCAGCTCAGTTTTTTCCTCTGGCTTGTTTGAGTTTTAGCATTCTGGCTGTTTATGAGTTGCTGGTCGGTTTAAGCTGGGGAATCCAAAGAGTTAGCTACAGTGGAAGGAAGTTCCGTGCTGAATCTCTCAACCATTTCTCTGTCTCTGTGTGTCTCTCTCTGTCTCTCTGTCTCTCTCTGTCTCTCTCTGTTTCTCTTTCTTTCTCGTCTGTCTCTTTCTCTCTGTCTCTCTCTCTCTTTCTCTCTCTGCCTCTCTCTCCGCCTCTCTCTCTCTCTCTGTCTCTCCCCCGT
>NC_092772.1:53976915-53979415 GCF_047496795.1 Chiloscyllium punctatum | reverse complement strand
TTGCTACGAACAATGATCTGTTTGAGGTTTGGTGGTTGTTTAAAGGCAAGAAGTGGAGGTGTGGGGAAGGTCTTGGTGAGGTGCTCATCCTCATTGATAATGTGTTGCAGGCTCCAAAGAACATGGCGCAGTTAAGTACTGGACAACGAAGGGTACCCTATCGGTTGTATCCTGTGTCTGTCTCCCGAGGAAGTCATTACGGTTTCTCGCTGTGACACATTAGAACTGGTGATCGATGAGTTGAGCATGATATCCTGTGAGAATTGTTTCAAAACAGAACATTAGATATTACAAATTGACCAAATATCAAAACATGAAAGGCCCCAGTGAGATTTGAACTCACGACCCCTGGTTTACAAGACCAGTGCTCTAACCCCTGAGCTATGGAGCCTGATTTGCATCTGTAACCTGTTTCTCCAGTACCTGTTGTGTGCATGTGGGTGGGGACCAGTTGAAATGTTGATATGGTGACTCACCCTGACATACCTGTGCCACATTCTCCAATGGCGACTTGCCAGTAGCAACACTGGGAGTGGCTCCTTACAAAATGTGGCACTTGCCACCCACCCAGGGCACCTGAGTAACTCTCTCACTGCCTTCATCGGTCTCTGGGTGACCTTTCAATTTGGTGAGATGCCCAGTGAGCCGAGAGCAGGAGGTGGCAGCGGCTTTGAGGTTGTGGCTGGGCAAGGGCAGATGCGAGACCCAGTATCAGTGAGGTAGGCCAAGGGAGAAAGATGGTGCCTGAGGAACAGCATTGGTGGTGGGGAGGTGTTGGCCAAAAGGCTGTGGCCTCTCTTTAAGCTACCTTCGGCCCAACCCGTCCATGCTGACCCAGATATCCCAACCCAATCTAGTCCCATCTGCCAGCACCCGGCCCCTATCCCTCCAAACCCTTCCTATTCACACACCCATCCAGATGCCTCTTAAATGTTGTAATTGTACCAGCCTCCACCACATCCTCTGGCAGCTCATTCCATACACGTACCACCCTCTGGGTATATGAATAATTTTGAATAATTTTTTAGAATTATTCAAAATGGCGACAGTGGGAGATTTCCACTGTACTTTACTGAAAAATATGTGTGAGAATAAAACCATTCATTTTTTTCAGTAAGAGTGGAGGATATTTCTGGTCAGACTCGCGCTGGAGGGAACGTTGGACCCTCTTCCAGCGTGATTCAGGCTCCAGACTGCATTGCGCTCACAAAAATACAGGTAGTCCCAGCGACCGAGGTTCCCCATGTGGCAACACCATCAATCTGAATCAGGCTTTCGGGCCTTCTGACTATCCGAAGCAGACGATGGGTGAACGGGTGTGCACCCTGAGTGGTTTCCCCAGTTCGGTTGAGGGCTGTGTCCCCTCTCTGTGTCTTGACAGAAGTGGGGAGCGCTGTTGTCTCGTTGAACGCTGACCAGAGGGTTATGCATGGGTTTACCCAGGTGTCTTACAGAGCACTGAAGGGGTCAATCAATATTAACATAAGCCGTACCAACGCCAAACAGTCCCAACTTTATCAGGAACACAATTACAACAGCCTTTATAGTAATTGTAATACAAGCAGGAGTAGGCCACTTGGCCTATCGAGCCTGTTCTGCCACTCAAGAACTTGGCTGATCTATCCATCTTTTAGTGAAGAAGGTGTTTGGCATGCTTTCCTTTATCGGTCAGAGTATTGAGTATAGGAGTTGGTAGGTCATGTTGCAGCTGTACAGGACATTGGTTAGGCCACTGTTGGAATATTGCATGCAATTCTGGTCTCCTTCCTGTCGGAAAGATGTTGTGAAACTTGAAAGGGTTCAGAAAAGATTTACAAGGATGTTGCCGGGGTTGGAGGATTTGAGCTACAGGGAGAGGCTGAACAGGCTGGGGCTGTTTTTCCTAGAGTGTCGGAGGCTGAGGGGTGACCTTATAGAGGTTTATAAAATCATGAGGGGCATGGATAGGATAAATAGGCAAAGTCTTTTCCCTGAGGTGGGGGAGTCCAGAACTAGAGGGCATAGGTTTAAGGTGAGAGGGGAAAGATATAAAAGGGACCTAAGGGGCAACTTTTTCACCCAGAGGGTGGTACGTGTATGGAATGAACTGCCAGAGGATGTGGTGGAGGCTGGTACAATGACAGCATTTAAAAGGCATTTGGATGGGTATATGAATAGGAAGGGTTTGGAGGGATATGGGTCGGGTGCTGGCAGGTGGGACTAGATTGGGTTGGGATATCTGGGTCAGCATGGACGGGTTGGGCCGAAGGGTCTGTTTCCGTGCTGTACATCTCTATGACTTGATGACTCTTAATGGTTTATCCACAGCCTCTTCTTCATCTGGAAGTTCTTTCCCCACACAAACCACTCTCGGTGCTGAACAGTTGCCCCTCGTGTCTTTTTTAAAAATCTCCCTCCTCTCACCCTGAAAATATGCCCACTATTCTTGAAAACCTCATCCCTGGGGAAAAGGCACCTGTCACATACCTTACCTATAGCCCCTTGTGATTTTATAAATCTC